>NW_009931038.1:0-256 GCF_000696875.1 Nestor notabilis
GGAGCAGCCGGGGCGGAGCGGAGGGTCCTTCGCTGCGGAGCTGCGGGGAGCTGGCCGGGGTCCACAGCTGTCCCGTCCCTGTCTTCCCGTCCCCCCCGACCTCCTTACATTACGGGATGATGCTCAAAGAGCATTTCCTGTTAATCACGGGGAAATCCGGGACGGGCCACTTAGCGAAAGTTCTCTCCCCCCTCGTCGTCGCCCCCATGGTGGCCGCTCCCTGTTCGGAGGCTCCAGGCAACCGGCGGCGGGACCC
>NW_009931038.1:307-3008 GCF_000696875.1 Nestor notabilis
CTGACTCAGTCGGGTCAAGCACAGGCAGTGCCGCCAGAGATAACACCAACAAACCTACGTTACTACTTCAGTACCGTTGTGTATAACGCTAATGAACTTGAGAAAACTGAGGCACTGTCAGCGGGTTTGGGCTCCCGGGAAACTCGAGGGGCTGAGTGGTTGAAACCTCTGGCCAGTTCAAAGAGAGCTGGATTGCAGGAAATATCATGACTTGTTTTATTCTGTAGATTTTAAAACCACCAGGTAATCCAGTGTGATCTGGGGGAGGAGGGGGAAAGCAGAGAACCGCATACTTTCCCTTTCTAATATATTAGAGACATTACATTAATTAGTGTTTACTCCAGATTTACTACAGTAAGGGAGATAAGAGTGGCTGCAAATTAGGTGTGCGCTCTATAGATAACAATAAATTAATCTGATCTTCTATTGTTCTTCTCCGCTCCCTTTCCAGCAACCGTGCTGGGCCCCAGTCCTTCAGGCAGGCATTGCCCTCGATGGGATTGTGATACGGGCCCCTGGAAATCTGTGGCCTGCAGGAAAGAAGCTACAATCCGTACAGGCTAAAAGGAAGAGGAACTTCATAGCAACCTGATTATTTCAGGAACTGACTTGCTCTCCATGGCTTCTCTGCTTTTCCTATATTGTGAGGGATTACAATCTAGTTTTCTGACATAATTTTATTTTTCATAAAGCCAAGAAAAGGAGCAAATATAATCTCTGCCCCACCTATGTGGCTTCTGAGAGGCTATGAGTGGCACCTCTCCCTCCTTCTTCAGCACTGTTCCTTTTTTTAGAATCTCCAGTTGCCAAAGGATAAGTGGGTGCTTTGGGGGGGGGGGGGAGGTACAGTTTGAGGCATCACCAAAGGACACATCGGCCATGATTCAGAATCTTACAGCTACAACTGTTAGCAACAGGTGTCCTCATTTTTAGAGGTTTGTTCAGCTTATTAAGCACAGCAACTGTAATAAAGCTTATGTCCCTCTAGTAGGTAAGAACACACAAACAACACACATTTTATATTTCCAGAAAAAAAAAGTCAAAAGGCCATCTTTCTAATATTAGGAAACTCTCAAGTGATTTTAATATGACTCGAGTTATGTCCTTTAGTTTTCATTGGATTTTGTTGGAATTGCAAAGAAAGTCATTGTAATGCCACTTTAAACAACAGCGGCAAAATGAACGCTGTCATGCAAATACCATTTTCCCTATTTCCCATTTTCTCTGTGCACATACACATCGAAGTTTGAGCTAAACCCACCTATCCATCAGTGCTGCAACAAAATGCAGTGTTTATTCAGCAGCTTGTTTGCTGGAACAGCAAAGTTCACTTAGATTAGATGAATATCTGTAAAAATGGATGAACCAGGGTAAAAGAACTAGCACAGCAAGTGGTAGGAAGTCCTTTACTCACTGCCATCAGTGGAGCTAGTCACATCAGCAGACAGCTCACCGTTTCAGGGTCATCAGTACCAAGCTGCAGCTGTCTCTCTCACCCGAACCACATTAACTGTGTGCCAGAACCCACCATCAGCTCACTCCTGCACTCTACACCTGCCACCACCACCCCACACACTCTCTGCCTCTCTGCACCACAATGTTTCTGCTCCCACCAACAGCCCTGGCTCTCTGGAGCCCCTGGCCTGCCAGCTTCTTCCTCCCCTTTTGTCTGGCACCAGGACCAGCAGCTGGTGGGATTTGGGATGCAGCTGCCAGTCTAGACGATGTGGGGTGTAGAAGTTGCATACCAACAACTGGGAAGGGAGAGATAACAGCTAGAAGGAGGGGAAGATGAGCTGATTTTAGTTAGCTGCCTAAATAAAACAAATGCAAAGCCCAAGAGCACTGTAAGAGCAGCAGTGGAGAAGAAAGATATAGATCTTGCATGCTGCTGACAGCTGCTTACATCTGGTGAGTGGGGAGACTAAACCGGAATGTCTTTAAGGGGAAAAGCCAGAAGTGGAAATAGGGAGGTGTGAGTGCCTATAAGGATCTTTGAAGTGCCAGATAGCAGAGGACTCAACAGGCTCATTTTAATGGCCTGCAGCTCTGTCAGTTTAAAAGGTCATGAATTCTGCCTCCACTAGTATTGCAGGAGGACCACCCTGTTCCAAAAAAACATAGTGTCCTATTTGGAATCTAGACCTTGGAAGTCCAAGCAGACACAGAAGAAGAATTTCCTAGCTCCTTTGGTGTTTTCTGAACCCATCACTTCTCTTATGGGGAGTGCTCCATCCTCAATGCCAGTTGACTCCATGACTCCAGAAACACTAGCTGTAGGCTGGGCAGAACAGCCCTCTCATATACAGCTGCAATTCTGTTTTGCAGACATAGCTACCAACAGAAGTTGTTGTCTACCACTGACAGGCTGGCCGTCTGCTGAGACACTTGACCTGAGAGTGATTCCTTCCCCTCTCCACCTTTTAATCCAGTCCATTTGTAGTTGTAATGCACAAGTATGGAGGAATGTGCCCATGCAAACTACCTGTTGCTGCCTTAGCTGCTGCGCAGAGGAACACGGAGCAAAGGAATGCTGGTGTCAGAGGCAAATAAGAATCACCGCGAGGGCCAGGAGGAGCAGGAGGTGGCAGGGGACCAAGACATCACCGCTGGGCCAAAACACTGGGCCGACCTTGCTGCTTTTGCCTTCACGGTGGTTGTGAAGTGGTAGGGGAGATGCTGGCACCGGAGGATCGCTGCA
>NW_009931039.1:0-7553 GCF_000696875.1 Nestor notabilis
GTGTTAGACCCCAGTTTTCTCTAATGCCACCCCTTGCACCCCCAACACATAATCCACCCTGTGAGTATAGTCACTCAACTTTCATATGAGGGCAGTTAGTTGTTATTGTTACATGGAGTATCAAGCATGTGTATATTGGGAATATCAAGTGTGCGCATGTTAAATACAGATTACAAGAAGGATAATTGTTTCATCATACTCCAGAGTTTTACATATATTGTGATTACTAGGATAAAATGCAGAAGTGTTAATATCAATAAAATGACAACAGGATGAAGCATTCTATTTAGAGTTCCCATAGCCATCGGTGACCATCCAAAAAGAGCGTTCCATCATTGATGTTCTCCGTTTTTCTTGACCTGTTCCAAAACATGGTCTATATCCTCCACATCACGATGGACAGTAATCAAAGTTTTTGTCCATTTCCTTGAGCTTGCTCCAGCAATCGTTGCAGGTCTTCATGTTATAATAGTTTTCTTATCTAGGTGAGAGTCATTCCAATGGGGGTAGGCAGCACGTCTTAGATTAGCATGTAGTTAGATTGTAGCAACTGATAAGACACGACAGGAGCTGAATAAGTGAAATCGCATTCTATAATCTCAACAAAATTACAAAGACAAGTATTAGAATGGTTAATTGTTTCTACAGTAAGGTTATCTACACATATAAAGTCACAAGAAGTTCTCCTGCAGGCACATACTTTTCTGATGTTTCCAAGTACAGTTTCTGGGTTTTCATTAGGGTGTATTTCAAAATGGCAGACATTCTATTCAGTGTAAAGACCAATGTCTTGAGCTCTGATGGTATTAATTTCACAAATGAATCCCTGTTGCTCTTGCACAATGCATGCACCAACATCAATAGTTTGCTGTTTATTTCCATCTTTCCAGGCTCATACTCTGTGCTTCAGGAGATAGAGTATAGTCCCGTTACGATTTAATCCTAACACAATGATTTGGTATATGGTATATACCGAAGCATTGTGTATAGTCAAAACAAAAGCTGTGGCCATGCTGTCAATAGTGTCATAGGTAAAACTGACTAAATACCACCAGGACTGGAATTTCTTTTCAAATTCAATTGTGTTACCTCAGATCACTTTTTGAATCTCAGTGGGTAAGGTACCTTTTTCACCTTCTCTTATGATTGCAGCTGACATTGATTGCATCCATAATTGAGCTTGGATACAACTGAGAGCTAAAGAAACATTATTATGGACTACACCAAGTGCATCTATGATCACCTGGTGGTCTTTTTCATTATTTATTCCCCACTGAGGTAATATATCTGATAGAAACCATTGGTTGTTTCCCAGAACCAAAAGGAAAGATTGCAGATGATGTTTCAATTCGTTCAATCACTGGTTATCATAGCTATGGTTTTTTTGTTCATTAATACCTCAGTCTGTGCTATTTAGAACTCCCAATCCTGTTCCCAGTACCAGTCACATCTCTTTTTGCTCGCTTTTGAGAAATGAGGGTTTGTTTATGCAACCATGTTGTCCATCCTGCATAAGAAGTTCTAAAAAATGGTGAACAAGCTGGTTGAATCACAGAAATGATAACTTGCATTGATAGTTCAACTCGTTTGAGGGAACATGTTGGGCTGAATAGCATTTGCTGGTGACCTGTATTTTTTATTAACTAGGGGCCAATGTTCTAGATGTAAGGAGACAGTTCAATAGGAGGCTGAGTTGTTGGAGGTGGGATTGTTAGATATGGTTCTTTTACAACAATTTTGAATTGAAGACCCAAGCTCAACTGAGAGCTGGGATCTGTCCAAAGGCAAATGATAAGCATTGGATGAGATATTTTAAAAGTAAGGCTGCACTCATGTTTAAAAGAGCAGGTATATATGTTCGTTTTTCCCTTCAGCATAGTATACAACACCTTCTCCCTTGACATAGCTTGCTACATTGTGTAAAAATGTTATCATGCATTCACCATTGTTTTGAATTCAGCATCCTATCGAAATGATGTCTCCTTTAATTCCCTTCAGAGATTAAATGGGCTGATTCTTACTATCATTTGTGATGGTCCACTCTTGCCTATAAAAGGTGATGATGTGCAGTGCCACTGCAGACAAATTTAGGCCAGGAACAGATATATTTAGAAGTACATATTCTTCTATCCATTCCCACTCCATTGTACACAAATTCCACAATTTGCATTCTACAATTAGGAAATCAACTGGTAGTTCTACACTCTATTTTGCCCGTGAGCAAAATATAAGCACGGGTTGTGTAGAAGTAAAATTGTACCAACAATCTGATTTGAATGCCTGCTGGCAGGATTTCTCATTGTTACTTGGGTTACTAAGGTCAGTATAATACATTCAAATGTCGGTGAGAAGACTCATTAGGTGCTCGGCACCCTATTTTTTTTTTCCCCGAAGCATTGCTCAGAGTGCAAATATTTAAGAAACTTTATGATTTTCATGAGTGAACTTAATTCCCATTCCATCAATTTTTTCCATTCCCGTTCACTTGTGAGATATAATTCATCTTCATATACAACCACAACAGCAAGATTCAAGTTGGCCTTACTTTTGGATGGAATCCCAACACTTCCAGTGTGTTTAACATATGCTTGGGACCATGGCCATTCTGCATCTTTGCAATTACAAATCAAGGGGCATTGTGTTGTCAAGGCAAGAGATAATAACACAAATTGGTATGTCATTCTTAAAATTTAGGATTCCAGACAACTATATACAGTAAAACCAGTATTTAGCTAAAATTAAAGACAGTTTTCCCTCTATGCATTCAAGGATGGCATAGGCTAATTCTTCTGTCCATGTGCAGTTGATGTCCACGTGCAGCTCATTTGGAGTTCCTGTAAGACAAAAGGTAGGATATGCTCGGTTGAAAATGCAACCGGCAGAATTAATTAAAATGAGGGTAAAATCCAGCGAGTGCTGATTTGATGTATTTTTCCAGAACAATCTCTAGCTTCCCAAGCATAGAGGTTTTTAAGGGTGAATAGTATGAATAGTACCATTGGTACTATTCCACTTTGAGGCATTTTCACTGATACAGGTTGTGCAGCATAAAAACCCAGTAGGGCATTCCCCGGGTTTAGTGTGGACCTTTGTGACAATTATGTTAGCAGATGCACAAAAGACACTCATTTTTGGTCTCCCATCTCCACTGCATCTGTTGTTCAGCTGGCAGATGGCGCTAGACAGTCGCAGGTGCCGCCCAGGTTCGTGAGTTTCAGCAAATCTTTTTACCAAACCATTAGTTCGTTCAACAATGCCGTTGGCCAGAGGATAATATG
Organism: Nestor notabilis; assembly: GCF_000696875.1. NCBI lineage: Eukaryota > Metazoa > Chordata > Aves > Psittaciformes > Psittacidae > Nestor > Nestor notabilis. The sequence goes on from NW_009931039.1 coordinate 3,279, forward strand.
TGGTGTGGAATACCCACTGGATCCCTTCCTCTTTGGCCCATTCTTGTCCTATGGTAGCTGTAAAGTGTGTCCCATTGTCACTCTGGATTTCCTCTGGAAGGGGGAGTGTACTGAACCACTCTTTAAGTCCCCCCACTGTGTTTTCTGTGCTTGCAGATGCAAATTCAGTTGCCATAGTGAGACCAGAAATTAATTCTACTCCCACCAGGATAAATTTCTTTCCACCTGATGGCTGCAATGGACCAATATAATCAATTTGCCAGGTGTGCCATAGTGTTTTCCTGTCCCAAATATGCAAGAGAGGTGTTTTGCTCGGGTGGTCCCTGATAAGTCACAGCTGACACTGTGGACAGGCAGTCACTACTTGTTCATAGTTCAACTGATACAGGCCATCCTCAGGCAATGCTTTCCTGGTATAAGTCAGCTCAGTCCACAGTTAAGTGTGGCCTCACTTAACATGTAACCATTCGAGCAGGCACTCCCATTCTTGGTCACCATTTATAATATCCATCTTTTGCAGGCATATAAGGCTGTCTACCCGTTGGTTAAATTGAGCAGTGATTGAGCCTGACCGATCATGCCCTTTAACCCAGCCAGTGTGCAATGCCCTCTCTTCTCCTATTTCTAAGAATTGCTTGAAGCTCTCAGTTTGCCAGACTGGGACTCTGTTCACCTGCCAGGCGTTAGCTGCCCAGTGGCCTGTCCATTCGGTGACTCCTTTCAAAAACAGCGTATGAGTTGGTGTAAATAGGGTTAGCTTCATGTTGTGCAGCTAGTAGAACTGCTCTGAGCTCCCCTCCTTTGCCTGTTTCACTTAGCCTTCCCCTGTGGCCACCTCCAATGTCACGGCTTTATTATGCTATTCATTGTCTTGTCTGTGAGTCGACGCATCAATAAACCATAGTCTCTTGAGGTCACTATCCTCTTTCAGTTAAGGTGCCTCCTGGATCGGGGAGGGCTTACTCAGTGTTGGTTGAAACTAAGTGTGCCATCTTTGTCTTTTTGTATCTTATGTATGTTAACGCTACCTTCAGTAATTGGCATGGTTTCATTAATGCTTTCCAAACAAGCATACCATTTACAGACTGTAGGTTTCTGAGCAATACCTGCAGGTGGTGTTGTGCCTTTATGAGCTATATCTAAATGACAGAATGGCCCTTGAACAACCACATTCTGTCCGCTCCTTATTTGTTCTGCTTGCTTCACAGCTCTCCCCAGGGATAGTAAGTCTTTCTCAAGATCTGAATACCTCATTTCAGTATCGTTGAAGGAGTGAGAGCAAAATTCTAGTGGCCTTTCTGGCCCTTCTGGCCCCTTCTGCCATAAGTTGCAGTGGGAGCCGTGTTTGCCAAAACCTCGTGCTACATGGATATGGTCAATTGGATAGATAGGACCAAGCTGTTGGAATAGTTTAATTTCTTTTATCAATAACTCCAGTGCATTTGTATGTTGTTCAGTCCATTCCTTTGATTTTGCTTGTTTTAACAACTTATATAAGGGACAAGCAATAGTAGAAAAACCAGGAATATATTTGTGCCAGTAGTCCAAATTTGCCAAGATCTCCTGTAATTCTTTTACACTGGTGGGATCCTGTCTGTGCTCTATTTTTTCTGGGGTATCTGGAGGGATAGAAGCAGCTCCTTTAATTCACCGGACTCCAGGGAATTTAACCTCCTGTACTGGTGCTTGACACTGATTCGGGAACTTCCAATCCCAATTCAATTAGTCCATCCCTGCTTTTTTCCATTATTTCTTTCACCCTTTCTCTATCATCTTCTCCTATCAGAATGTCATCAATATATTAATACACTGTGATATCCAGTGAAATGGGCATCTCTGCTTAGGCCTTAGCCAAAGCATTTTGAGAAATAGTCGTGGAGTGTTCGTATTCTTTTGGAAGCCTGTTCTCCATCATCTTCCTCATCTCCTATCCCTGGAGCAGCAAAACTCCACACAGTCCCATCAGGCATTTCCCAACGCTGACCATACAACAGCTCAAACCCCAGAATGTTAGTATCAGCTGCCCCAACCAATACCTCAGCGCAGGTCATCTGTCTTTCTCCGGGTAGCCATAAATTAATTTTAGCCACTGGGCATTCCTTAACTATTCCTTCTATTCCTGTATATTTCACTTTGCGGCGGCCGGGTTGCACGTTCAGTGCCCTGGCTGTTTCAGTAGTGATTACTGACATTTGGGCTCCTGTGTCCATTAAAAAGTCCACACAAATTTTCGTAGGTCCAATTGGAATACTAAGAAGAGGTTCAGGGTTTTTACCAGAGAGCCAATTTATTGGTCGTATCCGCCGGGTAGGGTGGCTCACAACACTACCCGGGGATACACGTTTTTTGACAGGGATTCTTCCAAATCAATTAAGTCTTGGCTTGGTGCAGAAGGTACGCACACTTTCTGAGGCAGAGAATTTTCCTGGGATTGTTTTTCCTCATTTTTGCTCTTTTCCTTCACTGCAGATAAAGGTTGGACTGATTTATGGAAGTCATCCTTAGGGGCACCATGTAACCAGACCCGAGGGACTTGCAGGTCCCGAGCCTGATGCCGCAGGTCACTCCACTCCTTATCAAATTTGGGTCTTTCTTTAGATCTTTCATCAAATTTAGACTGTGGATTGCTGAGCTGGTGGAGTTGCCGTGTACGGTCTGGCAGCTTTTGCATGGATGACTTTATGGTCCAGCCCATGCGACGTCCATAATCAACTACATCTTGTACAAACTCTTCCCAAGTAAGGTTGGGGTCACACTGGCCCCGTCTGCGACTGTGACTACTGTATCTGTTATTTTGCAGACGTATCTGAATGCCAACAACATACATCTTAAGACTTTCAGGGAGTCCATGAATGAGAGGGTTTAACCTTGCTGGATCAATGAAGGATTGCATCGGAGATTTCTTTGTAGGATCTCTCTCATAAATTGCCTGTATGCATGCTGCCTTCTGCACCGATGTAATTAACTCAGAGAGACTGTTAGTTTGAATTATCAGCGGGTCTCCTCTCTCCTGAGGATCTATACCACCTGCCCAGTACGCAGCCCGTGCGGTTAAAGAGTAATTATGGTCTCCTGGTGCAACAGTTAAAAACACTCCGGGACCCCAAAAACCTCTTGCTTCCTCCTCACTCAACAACACCTGATCTCCTCCCGTAAGAGAAACACGCCACACATATTCAACGTCAGACTCGCCTGACTGTCTTGAATATTTCTCTTGCAATTTTAATAGCTCAGCAGGCGTGCGGGGGACTGCATGCTTTGTGGCATGAATTTTGTTGTCACTATCAACAATAGTCTCCTTCTTAACTAATGGTCGCAAGGGAACTGGACGAGGGATAAAGTGGGGGTTATCCGCAATTTCATCATCACTCTCGCACCAAACATCCCCATCCCAGGTCCTGTGGCCCCAGTAATGCACTGGCTCACGAATCCTCCTGATCGAAACAGAGGACTGCCCCCCCAACAACCTCCGCTCGCGCCTCTTTAGATCAAAGATAGCTCTGAGACAGTCCACTTCATTTTTAAGGTGGTCCAGTCTAGTTTTAAGGTAGTTATTTTCAGTTTTAAGGTGGTTATTTTCAGTCGTAAGTTTCTCTCCTGCCTCCTTCTCGAAGGCTAACGATGACTTTAACACCTCATTCTCCGATTTCAAAGCAGCATATTCTGCGTCAGAAATCCGTTTGGAAGCAGGGGCATCTCTAGCTTCTTTCTGTGCACAAGTTAAACAGGCTCCTAACACTGCACAAATGACACCTTTACCTTTCCCCCCTTTAACTTTCTGCTCAGCCTGACATTGTTTAATACGTTCAACCACTTTCTCTTCGTCTTTCCAAAACTGTTGAGCCCACTCCTTCCCAGCCTGGGAAGGGGCACATTTATGTTTTTGCAGCAGTTTATCCATGGCAATCCTGCCGACTATGCCAATTTAATATCACCTGAAAGGGGGGGGGGAGATTTTCTCGACCCCTAGTGTTTGATCTATCAGTGCCCCAGGAAAACCAAGACCCTTGTGCCCAACCAGTGTGTCAGTGTCCCATTACAGGGACCCTTCACAGAACCGTCCTGCTGGATCAGAGGACAATTCGACTGACTTGTTCAGGGAGAGGCACCAACAGCATAAGTGGGACCCCTCAGTGGGTCTGCCCACTTTATCCGAATATGTTACCCAGTGCCGTTGACTGCTGGCTCCCATGAAGGACCGACACTGACAGTTTATGGAATAACACTATTAACATAAAGTAGTAAGAAATTAAGGTCCGTGATTGCCAGTGATAG
>NW_009931040.1:0-350 GCF_000696875.1 Nestor notabilis
GGGGCCCAAGGAGAGACTCGGGGTGGATGTAAGTCACCATTTTGTGGAACATGCGGGAGTCTCCCAAATTACTGTGCCTCCTATGGGGAATGTTGGAGACGCACCATGAACCCCTAAATCTCCCATGAACCTCCAAACTCCCCCCATTTATGGCAAAGGGACCACCTGGGGCAACCAATGCGACTTGGGTGCCTTGGGACTGATGTACCCTCCATTTTCAGGAGATGGGGCATCAACAAAACACCATGGGTGTTACCAGCGTTGTTTGCAGGCTGAAAGTCAAAAACACAGCGCTGCACCAGCTACTGAGAAGGAGGAAAAATGACTGCTGTAGCTGAACCCAGCACAGG
>NW_009931040.1:1307-1528 GCF_000696875.1 Nestor notabilis
TGGAAACTTCAGTGACCCTCACAGTGTCATGCAAGACTGTCCAGCAAGTGCTGGGGTCACCTGGGACAACTTCTTTGCACAGGTACAAGGTAGGCCAACAAAGGAGATGCTCACCTGAATCCAGTCCTTGCAGAGGGCTGACCAAGGATGAGAAAATCATTGTGGGCCTGGGCTGTAGTGACCATGAAATAGTGGGTCTCAGCTCCCAAGGGGTGTGAGGC
>NW_009931041.1:0-18391 GCF_000696875.1 Nestor notabilis
GACTGCCAGCTGACATAACTGTTTAGTCAGCAACCAGGGAGAGGAGCAGCCGCCCCCCTCCATCCTTCCACAGCTCCCTCCTTAGCCTGGTACCTTCCCCGCTGCCAGCAGGGAAACAATCTCTGCTCCCCAACCCCTCCCGCCCGCAACCAGGCATTCAGCTCTCCACAAAGTTTGTCGAGCTCTGCACTTCAGCTGAGGGATCAGGGTGGTTGGTTGCCCCCCCTCCTTTTCCACCACCCTGCCCCATCCCCCAGGCGAGAGGAGATCCAGAAGCTCTGCTTCTGCTAGAGCAACTTCCTCCATTTGCTGTGAGAACATCACTGTGGCCGGCCCCGCGCCCCGCGCCGCCCCGCAGAGGAAGTGCAACATAATAGGCAGGCCCCAGGTGCCAAGGTTAGCTTGTCCTTTTCCTCTCCCTGGGATGATTTCCACTCCTCTCAATACCAGCCTCCCGAAGACCAAGGGCTCAGAAGCTGTGCAAAAGTTAACAACAACAACAACAGAAAAGCTGGAACCTGCTGAAGCACCACACGGCTTTTACACACTTAAACATGTTTTGGGAAGGTTTAACCTCTTCTGTGGAATGAAAAACCTGATTTCATCCGTGCACACAAAAGCTGAGTGACTCCAACCATACCTTTTCAAGTCGGAGAAGCCCAGCACTTGCCAGCAAGGCAGGAGTACTACCAGTGCATGGAACTGCCCGTGACGGCTTTCTCCACCCTCCTCAGTGCAGATGCAACAACTACAGTAGTACAAGTGTCTCAGCTAAAAGGAAAACATATCCCAGACCAGGCTGGGATAACAAAAAGCTTGGGCAAAAGGCAAGGATTTAGCCAGTGAGGGAGATGGGGTCATCACCCGAATCCCATTTCCCGGAGCGCTGAGGATGCGGTTTCCACCCTCTATTCTGACAACACCTCCATAACCGAATGCACAATGTACTTTTAAAAATACAGGTTTTAAAGGAAAGCCTCACAATGTGTTATTACACCTTTCCAAATGCACATACTCATAGTGTAGAGTTGCTGAAGGGAAGCTGCTGCACTGGCATATTTTGCAAAATCCTCTGCCTTTCTAGGTCTAACAAGGGGAGATTAAAAGGTGCAACTATGCCACAGGTGTTATGATGCTATCCATAGTTTATGCAGAAACAACACGTCCTGTGCTGACATCCCTGCAACAAAACATTTATTTGGCTTACACAAAAGTCTATTTCGGGGTGAAAAACTGAAATCTCCCCTTTCCTCCACTTCCCCCCCTCCCTAAAGCTACATGCATGCTCTTTTTTGTATTTCCTCCCAGCTGAGTATCCATGCACCAGACTCCAATTCAACTGTAGAATAACTGAGAAAATTGAAGAATTAGCAACCTGTCTCAGTTTATCATATTGGGAACATAAGGAGTTACTGAAAGAAAAAAAAACAAAACAAACCCACCTTACAAATAGTCTCCAAATAACTAAGCAATGGTGAGGACCAAAATTCCCTAGAAAAGAACAATGTTTTAAGTTCAGAACTCCTTCATTCGCTATTCCACACTTCAGTGCTAAAACCTCACATTCTACACAGGCTGCCTGCTGCCAAGAGATAGACAGCTGCAACACGTAGACACAAAAAGGAGGTGTCTTTTGGCTGGAGTTTTAGATTTCTACATGCTGCCCTGTTTTACGTGCTACTCCCCCAAAGAGTTATAAAAAAACAACTTCAGAAATCTAAAAACAAACGGACTATTGTAACTGATGATAACTACTGACAGAGACTGTATTAAGTGTGCAGATGCCATAAAGCCCCTTCACAGACCATGTTCCTTTGCAACAAGACTTTTTTCTTGGAAACTTGCTGTTAACAGTTATTGTACCTACTTGGCCGTTAGCATATGTTTAGTTCCGTATCTTACAACAGAAGTCTGGGCATTCCAGTAAAAGCTACATCGGTCTTCACTATTACTGTCTTCAAGCTGGTATCTCTGCACCGTGATTGATACTCTGCTCCTGGCTACTTAAACCAACTTCTTCCACAAAAGACACTGCACCTACACTGGCAAAGTTGCACCAGATTCGTACCTGTCCAGCCAGAACAGGACCTGGACCGCAATACTGCAAGATGAAACATGACAGCCTTACACAATATCAAGCGTAATTAAGAAAGATACTCTCTTAAGATGGGAATTCATTTTGGAGCAGAAAGAACAGCTAAAAGACACCTGATGTACAGAAGCAACAGAATTTTTGCAGGGCTAATGCAATAAAGAGATCTGCATCCAGAGAGCAGATGAGAATGTGTGGTAAGGTGGGAAGATGAGAACATCTTCAGAGCTGAAACTCTCAAGCCTCTTGACACGAACATCGAGTAGTTTTGTGCTGCCTGCACTGAGGGTCAACACCTCTCCAGAACCTCTTCACCTTCCTTCAGCTGCTTATTCTCATGCCAGAGAAAGCCTACGATTGCTTCCACTTTAGCGACAAAACAAAAGTTGGTGAGGTATGAGTGTTGAAAGACAGAAACAATGAAAAGAGGACTGGCTACCCCGATCATTTTAGAGATAGAGGCTTACAGAGAAACTCCACAAACCTTTGTACTAGCATCTCTGAAGGGCAGTGAGCTACACTACAACAACAGGAATGAACTACTAGAGGTGAGGGGGTAAACAAATTATTAAAACCAAAGATAAACCCCTCTCCTCAAGCTGGTTTTACTGCTTCTGCATCCTATGATGTCAAACACACATTCAGGTTGCCCAGGAGAGCATTCTGAAGCCACCAATTCAACATCAGTACAAATTTTTTTAGTTATCCAGGCAAAGACATGCCAGAAAGGGGAAAGCTAGGAGGAAACACCTAAAAATCAGAAGTCTCTTAAGAAAAAGGCAGCTTCAAAGAGATAACAAACATCTCGCACAGATCTCCACTGAGATTTTCCCCTTTGTATTGTTTGTAGTCACATACCTGGAAGAATACTTGCCTTGAAGTGGCGGTGGGGGAAAGCCTTAAATACAAGTGGTGTTAAATACAACCTTTGAAGGCAAACACCACCATGTACCTGAAAGACAGGGGCAAGTGGGAAAATCAAAAGAGGGGGGTGGTGGAAACAGAGGGAAGTGACTCTTTTAACATATGCCTGCCACTCTTACAGTTACTAGCAGCACAGTACAGACACCCAGTAACTGATAGCAGCCATGGAGTGGAGGCTTACTCAGCCTTCAACGAAGCTAGAAGCCAGAGTGCATATAAGAATATACATGTTAAAAATGAACAATCTTCAAAAGAGAAAAACCAAACGGTTGTGCTGGTTTTTCAACATCGCAGCTCCAAGCCAACAAAGATTCTAAGCCCAACACCATAGCAGATGCAGTTCCTACATACAAGGACAGAACACACATTACTAATGACCTCCCCGACCCATGGAGCAGAGCTTGGATTAGGCTCTGTGTGCAGGAATTAATCAACCCAGCAACACTGCTGCATGGATTCCAAGATCCATCCCAGCAAGCAGTGCCTCCTGTTTCATCCAAGGTTGATTCAAGGCCCCTGCAAGGACTGGCAAAAAGGCATTCTGCTGCTTCTGCTTTTCCTCCTGGCCCCTGCTTTACTACAAAGATGTGATGGTTTTGATGTCCTGAGCATCGGTCTTTTTAATGACGGTTGCAAGGGCTTCTAAAATCTGTTCTATCTGCATTGCCATCACAAGTCCTATTCTCTTCTGCTGTGTCTTCTCCACTGCCTCCTTCTGCCAGCACAGCAAAATCATCTGCATGGCAAGTCAGATCAGAGAACTGATCTAGCCAAAACAGAGCTTTCAGTCCTTATCAGCTTCTTGGACTAGCACTTTAGGGACTACCTTTAGTATATTTAAGATCTTTAATATTTAGGAGATATACCCTAAGAAAAAAGGTAGTTTAAAAGATACTTCTAATTAAAGCAACATAAACATGCCCTCCTGCTTACGCATATACAATGACTTTATTTTAGCTTTTAGGTTTTCCTGATCTAACACCCAAGAGCAGAGAGATACCTGCAAAGCCCATGCCATGTGAGGACTCCATTCCTTGGTCCTCACGCGGCCTTCAGGATACTAAATTTAAATCCAGGATACTAAATGCGTAAAGCAGCAGCAGAGCAATACAAGACAAGCTCCGGATTCAACAATCAGAACTACAATCACAGTTTGATACTTTAAAAGGACAGCCCCTGCCTCCTTTTCCAAACATATATGCTTGCTACTTCCAAGCACTATGTAATTCACAGAGCCCACAGGGCCCAGCACTACGTGCTGAATAGCTTATTAGAATGGTTTTATACACAGCAACACTGAAAGATTCTAATTATAAGTCAGTACTGTATGATAAACAGGGCTTGTTTCTCCTAAAACTAAAGTATTTCACCAGTCTTGAGAAGCTTAATAAAGGAATAAGTAACCTAGATAAAGCTGAGATCTCTTTGTGAAAGGGTTGGTTTTTTTAACCAGTTTGAAATCACTAGCACCACCCTTGCAACTATGTTCCCAGTTCTGGCAAGTTGGAGTAAGTTTTTCATCAGCTAAACACAAATCAAGTCCCATGCATCATTTGGTAGGCAGGTTAAGGTAGGGCTTTAAAAGCCAAGGTTCCTTTTTAGGCCATGTCAGTACTGAAGAATGTGCAGCACTTTACACAGAGAAAGAAAGGGGTTAGCATGACCTGATCTAAACCTCTCCTTTCTCACTCTCCACTTCAAAAGTGGCTGCATTTCAGTAGCACTGTAAGCACCGATTTGTAAAGCACCCTTTAATGTAAGTAAATAGTAGCTGTATGGGTTAGTACTGAAGCAAAACTCTTTTGTTTGCAAAAATTAAAATCTCCAAGTCCACCAACATGGAGCAGTCCTACAGGTGGATAAGCAGGACTATCAGAAAAGAAAAAAAAAGGGATGGGAACATAATATGGTTACATCAATAAACATTTTACTTCAGAGAGCTCAACACAATTCCTTCAATACCGGCCAAGACCAAAAAGATGGGCGAACTGTACTCAGCATCCCAAATAAGCAGGCTAGCACTGGAAACCAAGCTAACTTTTTTGTGGGTAGTATCCCTTGATTTGAGTAGAGCTCAAAGACATACCCCAAAGCTGGAAAGGACAAATGCCCCTTGGCTCTGGATAAGATGCATTCACTAAGGTTTTAGATACACAGGGAATGCTTCAGGCTGCCATCTGCAGGGAGGGGGAAATACTAAGTGGAGGGATAGACGGATACTGCTCTTAGAAACCAACAGGATATCTGGGAAGGAAAGCAGTGAGCAAAACACCATTTAAAACAAGCAGTTCTCAAGCTATCAGGATGGAAGTAACTGAGCTGGACCTGCCAACACCCTCACTAAACAGCATCTTCTGCTTGTAACCTGCCAACATTGAGAAAGTTTCCCAAAAAAGCTGCTGAAGAGGAGAATCCTGGCAGCACCTGGAAATCTTTAAGCCTGTCCAAGTGTATGTCTTAGAGCAATAAATATGTAGGCAAATAAAGTACTTTTGGCATGTGCCTGTGATAGATGTTAACAAGGCAAACTGAAGCTTTAACAAGTGTCAGTGGACAACGTAATCAAAAGCACAGAACAACTTCTGCGCCATAACCAATACTCAGATCAGGAGTCCAGCCTGGGAGGAAGGCCACAGCGGTGATAGAGCAGAGGTCCAAAAAGTCCTGAGAGGTGTGGAGAAGGGACTGCTCATTCCAGGACAGGGCAGCCCTAAGGAAATGTCGCCAGAGCCACAGCTTGAGCGTGATTCAGGCCAGGGTGATTTCAGAGGTTAGTTACCATACCACGGCTGTCCTCCCTGTCTGACGGCCAGCGGTTACCACGCTTGCAGCAGAGACACGTCCAGCTCCAGAGCTGCCCATAATTGAAGTTTTAACTACCACGCAACTCAACTTAAGCATGGCAAACTCTGAAGTGCACCACTTGGGAGGGAAGAGTCACATCCACCCTTCTGCCATCTCTGCAACACAAACCAAGCCCTTCACCCTGCGTCAGAGCAGAGCAGCAGGATGAGAAACCTCCAGAGAAAACAACATCCTTTCTGCCCCAGGCATTTGCCGGAGGCCCTCACCTAGGCACATCGAGTTACAGGCACACTTACTTCCAGGCCTTTGGGCACGGACCATGGTCAGAGGCTTGTCTGCAGACCACCTCCAGCAGAAAAGTCCAGCACAGAGCCAGGCCTCTTGCTGGTACTGTCAGAGGCCATATTAACTTGTTGCCTTCAATATGCATCCAGCAGAGTTCAGGTCATGGATTTGTTGGAAGTTCATCACTTATTCAGGCTTTTGTGCGAGAGGTCATTGCTGTCAAACTGTCTGCTTTCAGAAGCACAAAAGCTCATGTTAAAATGTAAATACTTACAGGTGTTCCACCAGGCACTCAAGATGAAAGTCAGAGCAAATATATTAGCCCTAGCCATATTTTACAATGCTGGTAGTACTTGAATGTCATCTGTTTGTGAACCAAGGTTTTTATGTGGGTTCATCTGCCTAGACAGGAAGCATGATCTAATGGTGAGGACACAGGACTGGATTTAGAGCATTTGGGTTCTTTTTCTGCCTCTGTAACTGTCTCCCTCTGTGACCTTCAGTAAATAAATTCTTCATGCCACTGTCCCAGTTGAAAAGAAGGTGAATAGATGCTTACAACCCATACAACTGCTGTGACCCTGTGTCATTTTTTGCTAATTACTACAAGAATTCTGGAATGATATACAAAATGTTAATCTGACTCATAAAGGTAACCTGAGTTAACAAAAAGCAGAGCCTTATAAAAGAGCACAACGCCCTCCTCCCCAAAGGCCTGTGTTACCTTGTTTGTTTTTCAAGACGGAATCTCTGCAACTTATTATTACACTGGCCTTGATGGAGACAGCATTTTGCAAATTCAGCTTTGCAACAAGCCTGGCTAGGCTGGCTTACTCCTGTCGCCTCCATGTGTGCACTGCATACCACTTGCAAGCAATTCAAGCACAACTTCTGTGTTGGGGTAACACCACAAGACTAACAGCAGGATGATGCTGGCACAGGCCTATTGGGAAAATCCAATTCCCCAGCTGTGGGAAGCAGCAAAGCCGGTGGGAGGCTGCAATCACCACGTCACCCTGGAATCCAGTTCCATGTCCAGTTCAACCTCGTTCTGTGACTGAGCTGCACAGTTCTGGAAAAGCTGGTATCCTCCTCCCTCAGCACTTCCAGCTACATGTCCTCTTGCAACTTCTAGAAACTACCGTATTAGCTATTAAATGAGAAGAAGTCATCACAGGCCTGAGAGGAACTCGCACTCATTCCAGTTCAGTACCTACCATGGGGGTAATTTTGCACTGTGCATCCAACATCATGGAGGTCAGACCAGCAGCACTGCCACCTTTAGCCATGCAGAAGCTCTCTCTGTGAGGGACCCTTGGTACCAACACAGGAGGAAAGAGTTTCAGTGAACCTCATGGGTAACGGGAAGCACCATCTCTCTGAACAACAGAGGAAAGTGGAAGGGAACTGCGAACAACTGTGTTCTTCTGATGTGCATTCCCTTCCTCTGCTCAAGCAAGCGCAGGAGGCCAAGTGAGCACACATGACATGCTCCCTGCAGGATGCCACATCCTGCCATACTTCATACAGCATCCCAAGGCAAGCCAGATACTTTTTGAACACAGTATGATGCTTGAGAGTGTGATCTGTCACAGTGTGACAGGTTCTCAGAGACAACATGGGAGAGAGAATTGAACGGCATCGACAGATTTATCCAACAGTGCTGATCTGTTCCTACCCACACTTCTCTGAAAAGGAATAAAAACAAGCAAACAGACACACAGATTTTATAACATGTATTCTTTCCGCTCGTTGCTTTCAGTAACTTCTGCTACTTTTATGAATCTCTCACAACTCTAACTCACCTAAACCCTCCCCATTCCTATAGAAAGCAGAGGTCTGTCTTGAAGAGGGGAGGAAAAAAGTAGTGTGCAGGTTGCTTTATGCGCTGCTTTACCCCCCTACCCTGCTCCCAGCCCCGCTCCCCTGGCCCCCCTTCCCGAGGAGTGCGGGTTGTGCTGACATCAGTGCGGCTCCGGGGGCCATCCCGGCAGCTGCTCCTGCTCCTGTGCATGGCCCCGAGCCAAGCCGCTCTGCCGTTTTGGTGATGTTCCCTCCTGCCGGCTACCCCCGCTCCCTCCCACACGTCTGCTGGGTGCGGCGAGGTGGCCACGGGCAGCCCTCCCCGGGATACCGAAGCAAAGGGAAAGGGAAAAGAAGGCAGCTTTTCATTTGCAGCCTCTGGTCAGAAACGCTCAGCGATTTTTGACAGTCTGCTGCCGGTTGAAGGAGCTGTACATAGCTTGGCTTCCCGGACGGCCAAGGCCCAAGTCACCCTTAGGACTTTGTCACTTAGAGGAGAAAAACACATGCTCTGTCCTCCCTCTCGCCAAGACTGACGGCAGGCCCCACTCCATACAGCTGTTCCCCTGTTTTAAAGCAGACCCATCCTTGGGGGCAGCTGTTCTCCAGCCAAATCATGATAGCAGAGTTGCAGAAAGCTCACCCAAAAGCGCAAGGCGGGTGCAAGACATCTTCCAGGCACAGCAAAGGGGCCACCGCAGCACTTTTTCTTCCCTTGGCTGCTCCCCGCAAGGGCATGAAGCAATGCAAGGGCAGGCAAGGCGTGCCAGGGCACCTTTGGGCCCAGCCAGCCCCATGGGGGCCGGTTTTAGGCAGCTGGGTATCTGCAGCCAGTAATCCCAGCGGCAGGGAGCGTCCCAGTGCTGAGCTGCAGCCAGATCCGGGGAGTGAAAGGTGACAGCCAAGCCAACTTCACGTACGCCCTCGGAGCCTGCAGCTCAGACCCCATGTCAAGATTAGGAAAGTATGCACACACAGAGAGCACATGAGCTGCTGGAGTGCTTTTGTTTAACTCTTGCAGACACTGTATATTGAAGGATCTTGGCTTCACAGCCACATTTCTTGGGGTCTCCCTCCAAAGTCAGCTCTTCTCAGGCAGCCAGACCTGTGACACTTCCTTGGGCTGAGCAATACCTTCTCAAGTAGGTCAGAAACTGATGTCGGTGAGACGAGTTTGGAGCCGCAGCCCACACGGGTTAAAGATTCTGGCTTGTGTCAGGAATACTTTTTCTGAAAGTTTAAGCGCAGGCCCCAGTCCCGAAACGCTTCCTCTAACTTCGCCCATGCCAGTATTTTGACTTAAATGGAACAACTACTTAAGCAGAATTATATCTGTATTTAAAGTGTCTGCAGGATCAGTGCTTGGCTTTATCTAGGCTTGCCTCCGATGCACACACACACAGAGATGCAAATTTAAAAAATGCCTTGAGAGCCACCAGGCTCAGCTGTGTTAAGTCAGAAAGAAAAGGATAAAGATGATAACCCCCACCACAGTACATGTAAAATTTACATCTGTGTATGTTGAAGGATGATTCACCAGGGCAGGAGAAATAGGGATGCCTGAAGGCTATGGCTGGAAGCGAGAGAATGGTCCATAATACTCCGTCTATCTGGGCAAAGAGTCTCAAAACCAAGCAGATCCATGCAGTATCAGCACCAGAAACACTGGCAATTCTGGGAGTCACAATTTTAATTTTACCTCTTCAAAGGAGTAAGAATTTAAGTACCGTAACGTTAGCAATCCTACACTGCAAAGAAACCCTGCTTCAGCCAAGAAACAAACCTGACTCCTTCCTTCTCCGTACTGAGCACAAAATTAGGAGATACAAATACGAGTTTCCCTGGAACAAACCAGTCAAATTCATTCAAATCTTCCCAAAGTACAACAGGGCAGAACCCATTCCTGTTCCCAGAGCTTATTACAGTAACATGACTAAACATGCTCAGCAGTCCAATGTGATAGGATGCATCCATTTGCTGATGCCAGAGAAAGATGCATGTCTCTGCTACATGGCACTGCTCTCTCAGGCTGCTTTCAAAAGATGTTTTGAAAAGCAACCTGCTGCGTACATTCTTAACAAGTCATAGTATCACCGGCTGTACAAGTGTTTGACCTCTACTTGCTACGCACTGTGGACAAAAATCTGACATCAGCTTATTCCAACCTTAGTAACACCAAACTGCTCCTACAAAGCTGGCTGGAAGAGACCACGACAACACACGGACAAACTCCCAGACAGACCCCTGGAGTGCTGAAAATGCAACTAGTTTAGTACATGAGCCCACGTGTTTTAAATTTGGGTTGGTTTAATCCAAGTAAGTAACCTGATTAAAATGGGAGTCTTCTCTGGAGGTCTAATTTCTAGATGTTTCCATTACTCCATATGCTTTCATGTTGTATAAACATAACAAACGGTACATACATCACTGTTGGGATGATTTAAGAATTCAGTTTAAAGCTACAACGCAAGTCACTCAAGGCAAGAGAACTAGATTACTCTCTCAGTGGTGAGAACCACCAATCGCACTTCATTTCAGTCTTGGCAAGGTGACGTACTGAGGGGTGACATCTTTCTATTCCCAGTTTCTTCTTCTAATTTCTCAATTTCAGAACCTTTACGTTTGTCTCATTTACATACAGACCTAAAGCAAAAGGAGCAAAAGAGAGAGAGAAGGATGTGGTCTGACTGTGATGCGTTAAAACATACATCAATGCTAGGAGTGTATTTGCTTCTAAACTAAACTACCAGACACAGACCCCAAGAACACACATGTATATACTTGCAGCTATACTGCAAACTAGGAATTTATGAGAGCCTCCCAAATTCTGCCTTGCAACCAAAGCTCTCTATTTATAAGCAGACACCTCAGCAGCAGCGCAGGTTCCCAGCATGCCTCAACCTTGATATGTGGAAAGACTCCTCTACGGGGTAAGAAGATAGTTATAATTAAACATTTATAGTGAGGTAGTGCCGAGCAGGTCAGTTCCACAATGTGTTAGGTGGCTTTTCAAAACTTGGTAATTGAATGCTGATCCCTGCCCCGAAGAGTTTACAGTGTGGGAAATCAAAGCATAACACTTGGCATCTGTATGCTGGGAATTAAACAAAGACCACTACCAGCTCATTTCTGGGGTCTTTGGACTAGGCAGCTCATATAAACAGCCATTACCAGAAACAGTGGAAACTTTTAAATCAGGAGCCTGGACTTTCCTAACCCACATCTGTGCAGTCCATCTGAATTACTAGCCAGTACACCAGTTACAGCGTGCAATCTGCACATGCTGCTGGCATCTTCTTGTCCAGGGTACGTTATTTTGGCCATACCACTTTTCAGCAATCGTTTTGAAAAGACAGTGAGCACATAAACAGAAACATTTCCTGCAAGTCAAGACAATCCAGGCAGTGCGGGCACGAGACAGGCTGGCAGCACACAAGGTCGAAAGTCAGGCAACAGCAGACCCTTCGGCACAGGGTCACCCAATACTGCAGGACCACGCCGGGCAGTCACCAGTCCATCTACTATGCAATAGTAGCACACATTGGCTATCAGGCAGTCCACATGCGAGTCTGTGGTGTTGCAGATCTACTAACCCACATCTTTTTCTATGGAGATTAAGAGTTATGCAATGGTGTAAATAAAAACTCTGGCCCCAAACATGCAGGGGCCATCTCTGTCCCAGATCCATCCTCGGTGAGAATTCTCTACATTCCCCTTTTCCTACAGGGAAGGACAGGCCTGGGAAGGACAAGTCCTCCTCCTCCCACTCACCAGAGCAAATACACTCAAGGAAGTTAAAGCACAGCTTCTAGGATTTAGAAGAGGGATGCAGCAATGGCCACACTGTTTCAGCAATGCCCAAAACCGGGATGGAAGAGAATTTAGTCAAATAGGCTAATACACCGCAAATTCAGTTTGCTGTTTATCAAACAAGCTCCTTAAACAGATGCGCTGACTTTTAACTACACCTGTAGGAATTTCAAGCACCAGAAAAGTACAAAGACACTATTAGTGCTTCAGTTTTTTTAAAGTTTCCTGGCATCTTTCATGCTATGAATGCTCAAGAGCTTTCAGCTGTATACATCCCACAGGTAATCTTAGTCCAATGAAGCCAAAAAGAGCTTTGCTGTCGATTTAAATGAAGCCACGTTTTCCACGTCTACATACTATTTGCACATCTATTGATTTATTAAACACATAACAGCAATGATGATGGGCCACGATCTGTGTTCAGCTTGGCCCACTGAACTCTTCTGTGAACACCTTGTTTACTGACTTTTGAGCATTTAAAATTAATACCTTACTACTTATTTCTATCTCTTTTTCTCTCTCGAGGTAAGGGAGGCATGGAAAATCCTCAGTCACTAGATTTAAAGAACTTACGAGTTCCAAAAGCTTTCCAAGGCGAGACTGGGAACTGCTCTAACTGCAGTTAACACAGCTGCACAGTTTACAGAATCCACCTGTTCCTTCCTGCAGAGTTTATAATCTGCATGGCTTCCTCCCAAGGTAACCAGCATCCACTGAGGTACAGATCATTTCCCTCACCCCTAGAAATTCACTCTCTAGTGAGGACAAGCATGGTGGCCTCTTCACTCTCAGCTAAAAGATGCTGCCATTCCCAAAATGAAGACTTCTCCCACGAAGTATAGGTAGCACTGATATGAAAATAAATTCTTCCTATTTAAAGCAAAGCACAGTTTCCAACAATAAACCAAGTTTACATGAGGGAAATAGGGGCACTGCGATACAGCTCTCTACCTTTCGCAACATGGACACTTAGGCTCCTGCCAGTCGGCTCCTGCCAGTTCGAAGACTGCCAGGAAACCCTACCAAGCAGAAAAGCCACCAATCTGCTCTAAGACTTTTTCCGGAAGTTGCCAAGGACCACAGCTTTGAACCTTACATGGAAATGTAGTAAGATGCACTAAGCAATACCTGGCTGGGACATCGGATAAGGAGGAAGAACAAATGGTACCTGCAGCTGTTAGAAAAACAGACCAAAAGAAATATACCCTCAAAATCAACCAAATACAAGGCATAAGTTACATCTCTATAGAGAAGCACTTGTCATTACACTCATACTTCTCCCTCTGGAAAATACAGTCAAACCTCACAAATGGAAGCCCTTAGTAACCCAGCTACATCTCTTCCACCACCAGCTTCTATGACATGTGCTTCCACTTCCTGGACCTTCAGCATCTCACTTAAAAAGCAAGCCTCCTCCTACAGCCCTCCTTCATTCCACCCAAAAGCACCAGGATGTGTAGACAGCAAAACACGTGAGTTGTGCTGCAAGTTATCCACATAAACACCAATTCGGGATACCTTAATGCCTTTTGGGGGGGGAGGAGGAGGAGGCAAAGCAGGCAAGCACATGCACAAGACACCTCAGCCGCCTGTCGTCCTCAATACACAGGCAACTGCATCAACATCAGAAAGAAATGCACACACAAATCAAGAACAGCACCCAGGTATTCATGTCCTGGCTGCCTCTCATGTTCTCAAAACACTGAGAACAATGTACATAATGAACTTAATTTAACGAAGAGAATCCATGTTGTGTAACAAAAAGAGGAACTTGAACTAGGCTCTTTCCCCTGCCCAAAGCTGTGAGTGGTCCAAATTAAAAGGGATGTTGCTCCCTAAAGGAAATACAGGGAAGTACTGCTGCTTATTGGTGCAAAATCCAAACCAATTCTCCCTTGGCCAAGCTGTAACATTATCAGTGTGAAGGAGTTCAGCCTGAAGACAGGAATGGAATTTAGTGCTGTGATGCAAGTGCTCTGAGCAAAGCACTCCCAGGTACCAATACACCTGAACACTGACATCACCTGCCGTACGAAACAGGACTAACAAGGGCTCAAGTTAAAGCCAGATAACCACACACGGTAGCAGCAAAGGCCAGCTACACTTCAACGTGAACAGTCTGCTGCTCCCACCCTCAGAGAGGAAGCACATACCTAAATTAACTAAAAAAAGGCTTGTCAGTGGCTGATCATCCTCCATTTTCAAAGGGCAGATGATGCAGGCCACCCATTCTTAAAACACCTACGAGCACGTTTGTGCTGTTTCAAGAAAGCACATGCTAACACCTGTTAAAACATCCACCAGGAGATGACAAGTGGAGAAGTCTTACACATATCAGAGGCCACTACTAACCACAATATACATTTCTCTTTTAGAACCAAATCAGCACTCATGCATGTGAGCATAGAAAATGTCCAAGATGCTAAACATACTTTTTACCCAGAGTGACTTAAAAGTCAAAATTCGGCGTTTCAAAGCTGGCAGAAATTACACTAGGAAGTCACTTGGCCATTGTATGCAAGCAACTTTCCCACACTTTCTGAGAGCTCTGCACAAATAGCATCCCTTGTGCAAATGGATCTTCAAAGAAACTTCAGGCAGCAGGATGAGGGGATGTCTTCTTCAAAAGGAAAAGGATCTCTCGAAATCCTGAGATTAAATAAGTTTAAACACAAACCATTTTTGCTCATGAAGCCCAGGTGCAGGAAAACGGTAGACTTTGAAAGTTGCATTCCACATGTTTCTATGGGAAGATCGGCAGAGGAGATGGGGGAGGTAATCAAGGCCTGAAACATCTCCCTCTCTAATGGTTCTTGGAATACCTATTTTAGTGCAGGAGCCTAACAACGCCCGTGGGGGATTTTGACAGCTTTTCTTTTCCCCGGCTGTAGCACCTCTGAGGGTGGCTGTGACTCTGCAGGTGAATCCTGTTGTTAAAACAGCTGCCTTTCTCTACATCTTTAAAGAGGTATTCAGATTCTCTTAGCCTTACTTAGTTGAATCATCCTGAATAAACAGTCTCCACCCATCAACTACTTATTTTGTGTAAAGCACCTATTCAAAGGCAACCACCTTTATTGATTGCTAGGCTGGCCAACCCGAAGGCTGAAATGGCACCATTAAAAAGAAAAATAAAGGCAGGATACAGCAGAAGGCCTGTGTTGTTTCTAGAGGAAGCACAGGTCCAGGCGCTGCATCAGGGCAATTCCTTTCTGACTGCAGGAGGCTGCTCTAACAGGTTTAACACCAGCACAGCCACAAGCCAAGTATCCCACTGACTCTTCTCCCTTTAGACCAGGCACTTTTCCTTGTTCTGACCCTTTTCCAGCACAACACGTACAAGCCATCCAGCAGGAGTTCACAGCATATGCCCTAGCTGGCAATTATTTGTACTTTTAACATTTCATAATAAGGCATTAGTATGAGCTCTAAGTAAGTTTTGTCACCCTGCTCTGAGTAAAATGCTGAGGGAAGGGGGTTGAGATGCTCTGGTACTGCTGCCTCAGAAGCCCACACTCTTCCAAGTCCCTGGCCCTCAAATGTTGCTATTCAAAATAGAGCGATAGGGTGGGGTGGAGGGAACACCTTCAGGTGGGAAAAACATCATGACTGGCAGACATCAAAGATAAGCCATCATCAGATTTCTTGCACCAAACAAGAACAAAGAGCCAATGCTCCTGAAATTCCTGTTCAGAAGTACCCCAGAACAGAGCCAGCACTTCCCACCTCAGCCAACCTCACCTATTTTCACTTGTAATCAAACGCTGATAACCAAACCTGGCCTGGCAAAGCTCTGCAAGTTTCAAACCCTTCCTGGCTCCACACAAATAGCTACCTTTTCAGTGTATGACCAGAGAGCAGCACTTCCAGAGATACCAAAGCCTACCTTTGAAATCACTGCCTATAAAGATGCTTCTGGAGGAAGCTGGAGGAGGGGGAAAGCTGCAGCTCCCATAGGTGCTGCTTTATGTAGGATATTAAAAACAAGACAAAAAATCCAACACAGAGGAAGGATTCCTCATACGCCTGGCCAAAGAAAATCTGCTTTAACTACTGAGCAACTTGGCAAGTCAGATCTCCCACCCCAAAACAAGAAACGAGCTGTTGCATGGCCTCAGAAGGCGATTCCTTCTCATCCTCAAAGCTTACATCTGCTCCTTGAGACACTTCCCAGTGAAGCTGCAGGGCACCTGAGCACTCCCATCCATGGTGAAGCTGCACTTGAAGGAACACAAAGCAGTTCCTTGGCCCCTTTCCAAGCTGCAGAATACTCTTGAAAAAGTGTATTTAAAAGCTGCAATCCCATGACTGACCATCTTGCTCGGATTCAGAAAGGAGGCAAAAGAAGACGACACAGAGCGACAGGCATTCTCACTGCCTCCAAGAGAACCAAAAGCAGCACTACCATCCTCCTCTACAGACAATTACCTCCCAAGGAAAAAGCTACCACATCCTCAAGGCAGCCGTCTCAAACTGGTCCAGTAACATGGTCCAATAATACACTCATTTAAAAACAACCCTTATTGTGCTGAAAGGAGAAGACATGATTTCACATGTTTTAAGAGTGTACACCTAAAACAGAGATTTCCAAACTTAGGCATCATTCATCAAAAAGTTAAAAGGGGCTTTTTCTGCACATGCATGGATTTCAGACTAACAGGATTTACTTGTTTTCTGCCTGTTCCTGGGGGGAACCTTTGCACAGTTTCTTTTTTTCCCAAGACTGTCCCTACAGGCTGCTATCCAACATATATCAGATGCTCCTAGAGCAACAGATAACTCTGGAAGGACATTTGCAAAGGGCACAAATCAAGGGCCCAACGCTGGTAAAATTGAGGCATACTGGGGGAGGGTGAATTACTCCTGTATGTCGGTAACTTTAACACTCGACACGGTCCCCTGGAAAGCTTTATTCTTGCATCTAAGTATTCTCCCCCAGATGTTTTAGTATCAAAAACTGTATTTTAAGTAAATCAAAAAATTACTGCAACTCAAAAAGTGAATCCCTTACAAAAACGCTGAGGTTAATTTTAGCATCCTTCTGTTTAGCTGCTTAGCAACACTTATCCTATGACCTTCTAAGCACCACCTACTTTTACAAGGGATAATGAATATAACTAAAGGGACTTATCTATATGTTTTTAACCTATACAGTGTAAGTATGTGAATAGTTTAAATGAGAACTCCAACAGAGAGCAATCCAAACTATTTCTGCTTAAGCAGAAACTTTCACAGACCAAAGTCAAGCTACTGTTACGACTCCAGTGTGACTCTGACGTAGGCAAAGTGACAAAATCCTTAAGGATTGGGAAAAGAGCTACAGAAGTCAGTGTTTGTATGCCTTGGGGAACACTGCACCTGCCTTTGGTACCAAAGGAGATTATAGATATTACTAACAGATAATGAAGACGTTTGGTTTCCCCAGTTTGGAAACTTCAAGAACCTCCTGACCCTCGGAATCAGAATGAAAAGCCATTTGGTCAGAGGGACACTGAACACTGTAAAGAGTTAAGAATGGGCATACAACCCAGGTAAGCCGAGTCAGAATAAGATGTTTCACTACACTGAAGCCTGCAAGCAAATAAAGCTTCAAACACCCAGGTCTGGGGGAGGGGGGGTGGAAAAGGCAACAATTGTTGAAAACAGTCAGCAAACACTCTGTTGTATTCTGTCTTAATACCAAGCCAAAAATGCATATATTTATAGCTATTGAAAGACACGTGTAAGAGTGGCCACATAAATAGTCACTACTGATGGACAAACAACAGCTTAACAACTAGAAGCTGCAAAATTAGAGAAAATAAAAGTTTACTTGATCATACCCGAAGGATGGTGTTTTTTAACTATACGACATGAACTGAGTTCCAAATACAACTGAAAGGAGGAGGAAGGTGAGGGAGTAACAGAGGCCACATCGGGCCAAGCACAGCTGCCCTGCAGCAAGACAGGAGGCTGGATGCGTCCCTCTGCAGCAGGTGAGGGAGAGCCCTGGTACTCTGATTGATTGGATGATGGATTCATGCTGTTCCTGGGTTTCTAACAAACAAAAGGGCCCATTCTTCCCTGGATGTACCCAGCTCCAGTTAAGGCTAATCGGCATTATGCAGGCACACCAAGAAAAGACTATATACCCTTAAGTCTTCAAAGAGAAAATTAAAACCTAAAACAAATATGGCTGGCCTGACCCTGAGTCACTGCATCCCTTTCACGCACACTGACCCTGTGGAAAACAGGAACTGCAGTAACAAAACTCGGTGCTCGTGTCAGAACGACAGACCTCAACGAAAAACTTCAGCCATCCTAACAGCTGTCTACTGTGCACTGCAGGGGTGACAAGGCGGTGTTATTTAGCAACTGCTCCTGTTGTTAATAAGCATTTTTGTTTCTCCCAAGGCACAGGGCTGGATGTTGGAATGGTAAGAAACATCAGCTGAGTCTGCCGACTCTCCACTATCCCCAAATCACACTGAAGTAGGAGTTTAACTACCTTCTCAAATGCGTAACCACACCAGATCTTATCTGCAACAGCAGATAGGGGAAAGAGGGAGTCGGGGGTCCAAACTGGATGGCTGGTGTGTCTCCCCCCTTCCCAACAGAAATGGGTGGCTCCCGGGCAGGATGCTGGCTCCTCGGTGGGCAGGACCAGAGCATCAGCTCCGGGCTGGACACCCC
>NW_009931042.1:0-18494 GCF_000696875.1 Nestor notabilis
ACTGCTGTAGCTGAACCCAGGACAAGAAGACACTTCATGTCTGTATACCCAACAGGTGTCTGGGTGTCTACATGTCTCATGTTTATATGTAAACACAGTACAGGAGCAGCAATGGTGGTTCATTACATTTATCGATTTTTATCAATTTTAGTGCAGGCAGAAAAATCAAAGAGAATTTATTGTCCTTAATTAGTACCAATAGAAACATTTCTATTACAACACATTTCTAAAAGTTGACCCTGAAATCAGTGGATACACAGTCCTGTCATGTGACATCCTATCAGAGCAACATTTTCTAACTGTCACATTTTGTATTTCAGAATTGGCTCAGAAATCAGTTAAACTGGTCACGACACTCCTGCCACCCAAGTCACACATTCTGCCTGAAATTCAAAAAAGTCATTGCAGCTATGATTTGCATGGCTATACTTGATACAGCAGCTATCTGTGCTCACAGTGAAACTCAGCTGACCCTCCAAAGAATGTAAACTACCTTTACAAATGTGTCATATGTATAGAAAGGTACTTCAGAGAACTTCTCAGACAGGTACTGTTTGTCTTACCAGAAACCTTGGAGTCTCTTCTGTAGCATAACATTTTACAGTTCATAATTTGTGTTTCCATAGACAACAATGAGGAGAGGGGGAAGAGTGAAGAAACTAAATGGTCTCTTCTCACAAGTAACAAGTGATAGGACAAGGGAATGGCCTCAAGCTGTGCCAGGGGAGGTTTAGACTGGGTATTAGGAAAAGCTTTTTCACCAAGAGGGTGATCAGGCATTGGAACAGGCTGCCCAGGGAAGTGGTGGAATCACCATCCCTGGAAATGTTCAAAAACCATGTAGATGAGGTCCTCAGTGACATGGTTTAGTGGTGGACATGGCAGTCCTGGCGTAATGGTTAGACTTAATGATCTTAAAAGGTCTTTTTCAACATAAATGATTCTATGATTCCCCTGGTTCAGGTGAAGATCAGAATATTGGCGAATCAGACAGAATTATGACCTTCTGGTCATTTAAGTATTCTGAAAAATAACAGATCGCTAGTGCTCCTGGCATATCCCTTTGTTGGTGCCTTCCTTTCCTAGGAGACTAAGCCTTTCTAGTTTACAGAACCTACATACTTCTAGTATGCAATAGACAAGCTGACACACGCTTTCTAAGCGCTTTCACAAGCACGAGATGAATGGAAGATACTACATACCTGGATTTTGCTTACATTTGGGAAAAATTCTGCCTACGAAGGAAAAAGCAGCCCTCTTCCTGATCAGGGTGAGCTTCTGTGTGGTGGTCTGGAGAGGGGAAGGACTTTGTTACTGATGGTTTATTTATGTTCATTTATTTTTAAATGGCAGCTGTCTGAAGCTGTTCAGTGTTTGAAGAGTGAAATCAAGTCTCAGGAGAGATGGATTAGAGGATAGAATGCCAGGAAGTCAATCAAAAGTTCACTGTATAAGTAGTTTACCCTATAGGTCTGAGAATCTATTACAAAGCTTCCCAGTCTGTCATTTGATAGTTATAGTTGTTTGTTACAATCCTGCATCATATGTGTATACATATATATATATATAAGACTATCTCAAAGGCATGCTTTCTTTCATCCTACTGGCATTCACATGCATGCAGTATGAATACTCAGTACTATGAAATGTTCCATTTAACTATATTATCGTTTTGTTCTTTTCCAATATTTAATAAAGACAAAATTACCACATAAACCGTGCAAATGCCAAATACCATCTTACACTAAGTCCATTTCTCATGAATTCTTGCCTGACACACAATCCTTTTTCCAGCCATTAAGTCTGCTGCAGTACCCTCCACTTTTTCTATTATATTACCTTTATATAAAATCCTAAATGATACTATTCTTTCTGAGACATTTTTTTTGAAGGAACGGGGAAAGAGAGACATTCTAATTAAATGTACTCGTTGATGGCAACCCAACATTTTCACTTAAAAAACTCCACTAAAATGTACAGGTGAAACATGATTCTTAATAATCAGAGACTCAAAAGCATTGTAGAGCTGATGGTTTAATATTATTCTTTGACTTGACACTGTTGGAGCATACTTTTTTCCCCAGAAACATATTTGACAAAGTAATAGCAATCAAGCTGCTATAGTAAACTAATAGATGTAATGAAATTCTATTAGTACCCAGGGACTTCTGAAACTGGAAGGAGACAATAGATTAATTTGGAAATCACTCTTTCGTTAATTCATTACATTCCTCTTTTCATAATTCTCACATGCAATTATGATACAACACAAATGAAAGCGACAGGTGAGAAAGCAGGTGTGATAATTTAGGAAATTATTCATCATTAGAGGGAAGAGTTGCTGATCTTTCAGAAAACATCATAACATGACACTATTTCTCCTTCTTATTCCCTCCTTTTTTGTATTTGAACCCTTATAAACCCCCAGATGCTATCTTTTTCTGGTGGTAGGGACTGGCTTTCACTGGGAAGAACTGCAGGAGATTACTGATCAGTACCTCAGCAGACCAGAATGGTTTTTAATGTGAACTGCAGTGGTGGGATCCTCCTTGCAGAGGGGCAACAGCCTGGAAATCTACAAAGAGACATAACCAGGTATTAGACTCACCTCAGTGACTTCAACTAACTCCATCCCAAAAGAAAGAAAGGGAATGAGTCTCTGAAAGAGAGCAAACTGGTCCTAAAGGAGAAATATACATGTATGAGGCAATGACAAAGTTAAGATTTGTGCATTTTAGCATACGATTAGTGTTTTATTATTAAAAAAGCATGTTTGAGGAGGATGACTTTCTCTTACAGAGGCAGCAACTTTATTGGACCCAGCAGGGCCAGCAACTCATATGTAGTGGTTAAAATGGAATTTTCATCTAACACAGCTATAATCCATTAAGGAACCAGAATGCTTCAGCCAGTGTATACTCAGCAATGCTAAAATCCTCTACTGGCTGGGTCTTACAGTACAGCATGAAGGAGCAGAAACCACAGATGTACACTGTAAGGAGTGAATGCACGTCTGACTAACAGCTCAATTAGATGTTGCTCCTGAAGACACTAATAGATGTGGGACTGATTTGCAAGCCACAACTTCATTGATAATGTACTTCCTCTGGCCAAGTGCTGATCTAAATGCTCTACCTGACCCCTGGAAGGCATCTTGTTTTGCTCATGGCTATCAGGGAACAGTGAGGGCTGGCTGCTCCCTGTGGAGCTAGACTTGAGCCCAGTGGCTGAGGATGGAGTTTGCCCCCATGACTAATCAAGCATAGTTTTGTCAGCAGTGCAGATCACTCTTGTTTGGTGGGGTGGGGAAGAACTTCCATCTAACAGTTTGGCCTGATGCAAAGTTTGATCCCTGACTTTGTGGGTTTCATTAGCAGACTGGGAGATCGTGATTCACATAGCTCTACTTCTAAAAGTTCTGCATTTACTATTTGATGCATTGATCCTTTCACTTAATAGCTAGCCCTTAAGCCATAATAACTTACAGATATATGCATTTATTCTACAATACTCTGAAAGGTCTTTTTAAATATTCATTCTATTCTGCTAAGTAAGCATCCCTCTTTTCCAGAAGGCCTGTGATTAACACTCCTTTCATCTGTCACCACTATATACTGCCTTTGGGAAAGCCTGATCCTCTTGCCACTCCGAAAATGCAACTTGAACCAGAACTTATTTTCCCTACTTCTGCTACTGACAAGCTTCAGGACTTTAGGCAAATCACTTGACCTTACTGCATCTCACTTTCCTCTCCATTAAAATGGGGATAGTGCCTGGCTTCATAAAGTATGTCACTTCTACAGATTAAAATAAAATGCTATAGATGAACTTATTGTAATTATTCTACATTCAACGGAAATTTCATCCTTTAAGATGATGCCAATGACAAAGCTGTCAAACCAAAACTACTCTAGCAACTAAAATCTTATATCAGCACCATGGCCCAATGCCATCAGTAGGGCCATGAATAAGAGAAGGGACACATTTGTTCAGCTCACTTGACATGATCATCAGCAGTAGCTGGACTTCCAGGGCTGTTTTTTTTTAACAAATGGACACTGGATATAACCCAGTGTTAATTTACACAGGTAAAAGAAGAAGATATAGGAGGTGCATATGGAATTTTCTATTAAAAAGCAAGTTGGCAGCACAATACAGGGTTCAGAAACAGTTCTAATAATGTCTGCTAAAGCTGGTTTAAAATGGTGACCTGCCTATTTGACTAACTATTCTGAAGGCTGTGCGATAATTATTTCAAACTGGCATCAAATTTAATTGTATGGTAAATTAATGAGTAAAAGTCTTCTTACTGTTTTTTAATAAGTATGAAGGAAATACAGTTAACTTTTCATATAATGTAGTCAAATTGCATAAGCAGTAAGTGCACATTAGAAGCCATTCTTATTACATCAAATCTGTGAACACTGTTAATGCATTAACATTTAAAAAGGTAGCCCATGGCAAGTCAATTTCACAGCAATTAAAACTGAAAAACTGGTAATTGACATTTGATAAGTATGTTAATTGATATCAAGCATGCAATAGCTAACATGTTAAGTGTCAATTAAATCCATGTGTTTTTACAATTAGAATTTATTAATAAAGAATCTAATTACAAAATGCTGGTTATGTCAATTTATGCTAATTATGCAACAACTACATTTATAGTGGAAAAATTTCTTCAGTCCTCAACAGCACTTTAAAATTTTTCGTAATTTTTAGCATTTTGCATTTAATGCATTGTCTGCTTTTTCCTGTTCTAGTTGCAACAGGGATGTTAGATTGACAATGTAGAAACACTTGTCCAATTATTATATTTAAAAAAAAAAAATTAAGATGAGCTCTTATAGCATACTTTTTATGATAACTACCTATTCAAATCTCTTCATAAAATTTAGAACAAATTTCCTATGGTTTTGTGAAAGTACAGTTATGAAAATATTCTATATTAAATGTGGTAAGTAAACCCAAGAAATCTATTTCCCTTGTTGTTCATGAGCTGTTGCTTTTATTTACAGACCACTGATTACGGACACTAATCATACAACTGTGCCTGGACTACACATATCAGAGGTATTTCCTTATGACCTTAAGTTGGAAAAATGCCTATGCAAGGCAACCAAGACAAAATAGGGGATGATGAGCATAATTTCATAAGGCTGATGCTTAGTCACAGAGACTGGCTTA
This sequence comes from Nestor notabilis, assembly GCF_000696875.1. NCBI lineage: Eukaryota > Metazoa > Chordata > Aves > Psittaciformes > Psittacidae > Nestor > Nestor notabilis. Next base: position 5,188 of record NW_009931042.1, read on the forward strand.
GAGTTCTAGATTTTGACCAGAACAGTTTGGATACTTACCCATTCCTGCCCAGGACAGGAAAATGACCGCATGAAGCTTGTCCCAACCAAAAAACAAGCAAGCTGGAAGCAAATATAAGATTATATTCTTGTTTGTACTTAAGAAAAACAAAAAAAAACCAAAACCCAAATCAAAACCCATAACCAACAAACAAAACAAAACTGCATTTGATGCCTATTCTCTCTGATAATACATCCAGAGAGTGTGATATGGCTCTAATATTCACCACATTTTGCTGCAAAAGTCAGCTTCCCATCATCAGATCAGCATAGTGACTGAGCTCACAAACAGCCAGAGTCCACTCCCTGAGTTCCCATCTACACTTCTCTCAGATCACTTAAAGATCATCTGGGGAAATCTGTTCTGCCGCACTTCTGGATTCTACTGTTGCTGGCACCATGCTTTTTAGGCTGGTATGCATTGATGGAAGCTGGAAAGAAAAGATATTGCCACGAAGACCTTGAAGACAGGGATGAAACTAGAGGTGCTGTAAATGACTGGAAGCATCAGGCAGAACCATGAACCACTGTGAGAAAAGCAGTCAGCTAGGAGGAACTCATGTAGGGAGAGACATGACTCATGCAAGGGAAGACAAAGGGGAACAAGAAAGAAAAGAAAAAATGTTTAATAACCTCAAGGCACATATAGAGAATTAAGAGAATTTCAAGAAGGGGAAAGAAACTGGGTACAGTGAAAGGAAGAAGAAAAAATGAAGACACCAGATTTCTACGCTATTTTGTTTTCATGTAAAAATTTGTTTGAAGCTGAGAAGATAGGAGTTCAAATTTAGGCGAAAAAGACAGAGATATTTTTAAAATTATATCATAAACTGAAAATCTTAGTGACATGTATATTGGTCTGTATTAACAGTTAAAGTTCTATAAAGGATAATTTCCTATTAATTTTCACCATTTTTATATCATCATATTCCTGCCTGTTGACATGGAGTCTTTGACTGCTGCTTTGGAATTTGAACAGCTGCTCTTTTGTGCATTGTAAGATCACCAACAACAAAGGTCCCTTTACCTAACAAAGTTAAAATTGATTCTCTATTGGTCTTATTTATTTGTACAGAACACTTGTTTCAACTGTCATTTCTGCTATTGCAACTTCTACAGCTTACTTTGCTTTTAATTTGACACTAATAGGGAAAAATTGATTTTATTTCCACTTATTTCCCAGCCTGTCACATGTTCATCTCCATTTGGGACAACATGCAATGCTGTCTCCCTTCACCTGTGAGTATGAAAATTAGGTTTACACTAAAGCAAGATTTTTGTCAGGAAAGAACACTTTGGCCTGACAATATCTGTAATTAAATTCTAGAGAGAGGAATACTGAGCTGAAAGTATTTAAAAATTAACCTCCTCTGAAATCCGAAGTGTAACACCTTTTGGTACCTTTAAATGAAAATTGATCTAGTAAAGCACAGTAGCAGGTTTTGTGTCTTCTCCCCTCCCTCCTTGATGATTTGTCCCCCTTTGTCAACCAAACTTAAAATCCAGAAAAAAAGGCAGACTTCAAAATTCACACGCACTGGAGCATCATTCATGGAAGAGAAAGAAGACGACAGGATTTGGGAAAGGAGGGGGAAGAATTGAGAGGAAGCAATAAAAAGCTCCTCTATAAGCATACACAAGTAACAGTTTCCAGTATTTACTTAAATAGCAGTTTAGTAAAACTGCATATGCCTTTGACACATGGTTGTTCTATAGCTGTGTACGGTATGTACAGTTTGCAGAAAAACTAGCAGTAGTCTTTCCTTAACATCATGACAGAACCCACACTTTCTCATTTTAGGAAAATAATTTCTCTAATGGCTTTGTTTTATTTAGTTCTGCTCCTCTAACCTTGCAGGACAGTAGGTTTAGAGACTCTCTTGAGCTTAGTTCCAAGTCATTGTGCTATTTTGCTCCTATCACATAGTATTTGTCTGCATAAACACAGACATAGTAAGACAGCCTTTGCCTGCTTTCTTGGTTCTGAGTAAAGTCTGGACAACCCAGGGTCCCTCATCAAGAACAGTAAATTTTATGTACCATATATATCAACTTACAGAAGAGAAGGCAGCATCAAGAAGGCTGAAGGAAATCTTCAAAATGCCTGTTAACATCCTTTATATGGCATTTCAAGTATCCACATAAATTGTTTCTGATACAAATATGCTTTAGATACTGAGTTCCTCCACAGATCTAAAATTCCACCTTATATACTACAAGGCAAATGTCATGGTTTAAGCCCAGCTGGTAACCTGGAACCACACAGCCGCTCACTCACTCCTCCCCTTCTTCCTCTCCCTGCTGCCAGAGGGATGGGGAGGAGAATCGGAAGAATGTAACTCCCACAGGTTGAGATAACAGCTCTCCAGTAACTAAGGTATAATACAAACCACTACTGCTACCACCAATAATAATAATGGTAAGAGAAATAACAAGGGGAGAGGATACAACTGCTCACCACCTGCTGATCAATACCCAGCCCAACCCGAGCAGCGATTTGGGCCTTCTGGGTAACTCCACCTGGTTTATATATTGGGCATGACATGCTGTGGTATGGAATACCCCTTTGGCCAGTTTGGGTCAGGTGTCCTGCCTCTGCTTCCTCCTGGCTTCCCCTCCTCCCTGGCAGAGCATGAGACTGAGAAAGTCCTTGATCAGAGTAAACATTACTGAGCAACAACTAAAAACATCGGTGTTATCAGTGTTGTTCCCAGGCTGAAAGTCAAAAATACCAGCAACTAAGGAGGAGGAAAAAAATGACTGCTACAGCTGAACCCATGATAGCAAAACATAATCAATCACAAAAACATTTCAGCTTTTAGCAGTGTAATTCCAGTGAAATGCATGCAGACCTACAATATTCAAGTTGTTGTTTCAATCTAGTAATAATTTTATGTCATTTAGAATGGCGGCTTTTAAAAGTTCATTTTTAATTCTACTGATTACAGCAGGGGTGACACCAACATAGATATTGATTTCTTAATCAGTACTTGAGAATCTGTCAATAAAAAGATATTTTTAACATAGATTTAAAGATTATGTTCAGGCTTATTTATTTCTTAACCTGGACACATCTCTGTCCTCATATATGTCACCTGAATCTTCAAGACTCTCTGAAGAACAGCTAAAGTAAACAGTCTTGTCATCCATTTTCTGTTACTGTAGCTTCCTTCTCGGTAGCTTTGGCATCAGAACCTGGATGATCAATGCTAAACCTGACATCCTAATCTCCTCTGGCTGTGTAACTTACCTTTTTGCATCCTTACCTTTCCAAAGACTGAAAATAAACCATCTTTCTTGCTTACAAGACCTTTCAGCAACATTTCTCAGTTCTGGTAACGGTTAAGAATCAACACAAGCATACACTTCATAGAATCCTCGGATGGTTAGGATTAGAAAGGACCTTGAATAACACCCAGTTCTAACCCCCTTGCCATGGGCAGGGACACCTTCCACTAGACCAGGTTGCTAAAAGCCCCATCCAGCCTGGCCCACTTTCAGGGATTAATTCCAGGGATTAATGTAACATCAATTTTAAATAGAATAGGTTTCCTTCAGAAGTTTCTTATTATTCTCCCTAGATTTATTCTTTTTAATGACAGAAAACTAAAAATAGTTTTAACTTCCCCTCCCCTGTCTTTTTTTTTAAGTCTTTATAATAATTTTCTTGACTTTAATAGTTGTTCAAAATACCTGCAACGTTATTAGGCCCACCATTTAAAGAATTTGAATGAATCTTCAAAGTGCTCAGTTTACGAGATTTGCAAAATTAACTTTGTAATTACAGTATGCAACAAAATACAGTGCTGATAGGCATTTTCCAACTGAATGGACTTAATTTCTAGCATTAAACATTATGTATTCTGTCTCAGACAATTTTGGCTTTCGTGAGGATGGGTTCTGTAATAGAGACAGATTTCCCAGCTATTACCTCTAGAGAAAAATGTCAGAAACTACTCCATACACTGCATATTGTCAACCTGCTCATTTCAATATCTACCTGGTTTTGAGAAGTGAGTTCTGAAGGACAGACCCTGTTTACACAAACTGAAGTCTTGTTCTATTTAAAAGCCCTGTTTGAAGGCTGCCAGGGTCATCTTCTCATCCCTCTAGTTTTAATTGGAAGAAAGAAAAAGACCCCCAAAAAAACCTTTGAAAAAACATAACTTTCCATAATTACAGAACTTGGTTTTGTAACACATTAGGGATGATGTATAATGGCTTTTATCTCGGCACAATCTTATTTGGAGGCTCATGACCAGCTTTTATTTTTTTGCTTTTAGACATGGCATTCTGACTGTAAAATGAGAAAGTCACATTTAAATTTGTATAAGCAGCTGATGTGAGCAAGAATATTCAATTGCCTTTCTATGGCTTTCGACTTATTTTTTTCTCCCTGCCACACTCCCCCCCCCCACTTCAGGCAACTCTTTAAAACATACTTCTATTGTATTTCACAAACAAAATACAGAACTACCCCTACAGGTCTGAATAAAACACCCAGTGTTTACATAAGACCCAGTGGAACACTGAGAAACCTAGTAAAAAAACCCCACACTGAATGCAGATAAGCAGTGGAAGAACTTCTTTAGGGACCTAAAGAATTCTCATCATGTGTGGTATTTAGACTGAACTTGTAATAGGTCAAACCTGAGTCTACTGGCTTTCTTGATAGCTTGCATGGGCTTGACACTGTCCTTCACCACACTGAGTAGGCCATGTAGCCTGCCACACAAGAGGCGACACATGCAAATCCACATGGCCAGATGACTCTGAGAAGTGGCTAACATTTCTCGATTTGGTCATGCATTAAAACAAACACACTTGTATAAGCTATTTGCATGCCCTGACACATAAGGATTCCTACTGAATGGTGGGTGGGCCTAGAGGCTTTTCCTGCAATGAGGACATGTCACAGCATAAAACTGACCTTTCCTGTAACTGAATGCAACAAGTCATGGAGTAAACATACATCTTTTTAGCTTTAAAATATTTGATTATTTCTTTTACTGATCAGTAGTAACCTACTCAATTCCTAAATCTCAATAACACAAGAAATCAGGTTGATGGAAATATAAACATAAACATAAATTTTATTGAGTACTAAACTTTTTAATAATAATCTCTGTGTATATATCCTTTTTTACTAGGAATTTGCATCTGCAAAATACCACAACAGATTGCCATGCATCTGCAAGTACACTTATAAAAATCTTGCCATCTCCCATTTAAATCTTAGTTTTTACCCATAAAAACATGCTGAAGGAACACAGATTTGTATGAGTGGTTAAACTGATAATTTTAAGGAAATAGTTTTAAATAAGTGCACACATAATTTAATATCCAGAACCTTGAAGAAAGTCAGACAGACAGCATGGTCCCACATTGAAGAAGGCAACATCTGATTTTGCACCTTACATAAATTATATTGAATATTAAAGTGACAGAATGCTAACTGAAACCCTACAAATCTGTACAAAACTTTATCAATACATAGGCATCATCTTCAAATAATTTACTGGAATAAAAGCAGGGGAAATCAGTATAGCTGGAGACCTATTTTTCATGTTTCATTCTTGCACTTTAGAAAGATGCTAGAGGTTTGGGAAGAAGATAAGAGAAGAATTTGATACAGAACACAAAGACCTGGAAACCTTTCGATGCATGTTCCAATTATCTGGTTTGTTCCACTCAAAGGCATTGTGAAGTTTAACATGCACCATTAATATCTGTTTACTAAGTTTCAGACACGAAGGACCTCTAGATTTAAATGTTCACACCAGTACATCTTAATTTCAGCACTCTGCTCAGGTTTTAGCTAGCAGGCACAATAACCAAAACTCTCAAAAATAATTTACCAGCACCTTGGAAACCTTTTATCCTTCATACTCTACAATGAAAAGACTTTTTGTATTCTCATTCCACTTGAAGTCTTTCTTGAAACATCCTTCTCCTGAATCCTGATAAAACGTGTTCCTCAATCTATATATGAAATAATTACCTGAATATACTTGTGAAAAGCTTATAATTATTGTCATTTTTATTATAATACCTAAGTTAACTACTGGGAAAAAGAACAAAATTAACCACCCACCCCCCAAATATGCACTGCAATGAATTTGTTTAATTAAAGATTTGTATTTATTTCATAACACTGGTATCTTGAGAAGGGTTGGAAATGAAGAAATTCAGTAATCAATTGTGCTGTACCTAGTAGGTATAATCTCTACTGCAGCTTGTTTTTCTTTTCTGTCTGCAAATTAGCCCCCTCCCACAAGGGAAATTGATTCTAATTTAACAGCACTAAAAGCCTCTTGATGTTTCTACCTGGACACCCTCCAGACTTTGAAGGAATTATGTCATGTGTATGGCTGTTTTCCAGCTTCTTCCTGCTTTCTAAATCTATGATATCCTAAAAAGAAAAACTTCTATTGCAAGCTTTTGGAAACAGAGCGTGTAATTAACTATCACTTTCCTTTCATTCTAATTTTAGAATGCTGCTGCTCTGTATGTGAGCCTATGTTCAAATTTGGGACATTTAAAGAAAAGAAAATTCAAACAATCTTGAAAAAAATATGATTCATTTTTGTGCGACATACAGGAAAATGAAGAAACAAAGCTCTCAGTACTTTTTCAACTTAAAAACCAAAATATAATTTGGGCACTGCCCATGACATTTTCAATTCTTGCATTATGAAAAATGGAAAAGCAGGATCTGTAAATAGCTCAACATTTTCAGTAGATTAAACCAAATAAAAAAATAAAAAAAATTTTTTACTCTGATTTTGACTGAAGCCTTTTAATGTCTGTCCAAGGTCATCAAGCTTTTCCATTTTAAACTTACAGGTCCAGATAAGTACCCTTTATTCAGTCAAGTACCTGTAAACTTGAGAGCTTATAAATCTGTGACTGAATTTTAACCTTGGGAAGATCTGTGCTAGTTTGATGGGGTTTAATAACAGAACAGTTGATATGCTTTCTGTTTTCTTTTCTCTGGCCTAGGACTGTAAATATTAAAACATTCGTGTATGAAATATTGTGTTTTCTCCAAGAATTATCATAGTTCTTGAAGAACTATCATATGTTCATAAAACACAAATCACTAAAGAAAGGTTTGGGGCTTTGTTCTGCCTTTTTACCACTCTTGTTGTTCAGAAGCTGTTTCTTAAGAATGTACAACATAATTTGCAGACCTAAAAGATATAGGGGTCTGATGATTATCTAGTTATCATTTAGACACACAAGTTGTCTTCATAATGCTCATTTTAGCCACTACATATAAATTCATAAAAGAAAAATCAAACTAAGAGAAAGCTCCAGATAGTTACTGGAAAAAAGGAACAATTCTTAAAATGCAAAGACCAGAATAGGAGATTTCACTGACCTGCTCTGGAGGCAAAACGTGAATAACCACAATAGCTGGGCAAAGCCTGTCAGAGCTTAAAAGGAAATGGCAGTGCTGTGAGCTAATCAGAGGGTGAAATATCTATTGTTATCCAGATCAAAGTTAGTTCTCTAGACCTGGTACTTCCAAAAGATAAAACATACTCTAATGTCAATTCTCAGACTCTTTAATTTCCTTGAGGAAGCCAGCAGGGACATGAAAACTGTGGATAAGTAAAATGAATCTTTTTTGTGTATACCACATCAACCCTACAGCTAGTTAAAACTGTAGAGCTGTTTCTCTCCACCACCCAAGACTCTACAGCTGCTTCATTTTCTCAGACATTTCCCATATTCCCCCACCCGCCCCCATAATCAGGCCTACACTGTATTCCAATTTATTTCCAAATATTGTCTCTCCTTCTGCCCTTTATCCCCCTCTCCCATGTTTATCAAGTGCTTCTTCACTGATTTACCGTTATAGTGTGCATTACTATGTACGTATAGGTAGTAACACCTTGAGTACATATCAATCATAGAAAAGTAGAATAAGGACCTCAAAAATCAATTAGCTGAATATTAGATCAACATCACAAAAGAATTAGGAAAATAACTAATTAGTTTCTGATGGTTGTCAATGACACGAACTACTTGCTATTGTAATGTAAGGAACTAAAATCTCAAGAAATAGTAATGCACATTCATAAGGCAAATAGGATCTGATTAACTACAATTTAGCTTCTTTTCATATGTTAGAGGAATAGAATATTTTTTTGTCTTGTTTTTGTTCTGACAGAACATTTCCACTTTCAGTATTTGCTTTTTTCCTAAACCTACTCACAAATCCATTTATATTTTCATGCCTTTAGTAGGTTCTGTCAAAATTCCTGTGTACCTAGAAACAAATGTAGTACATATAAGTATTGTACTGTTCCATTTTTAAATATGGAAGTCATTTAGGACCTTTCTTAGATAACTACGTTTTAAGATTGATTTAGTAGTTTTCTAGGCACTAGTTTGACAACACATTATTTTGAAGCTTGTTTCCTTGGGGTATTTTCTGTATGTATACCACATCTTGTACACAGTCAATGGTGATGCAAGGCTGATTTTTTAACATACTCAAGAAAAGGGAAAAAAAAAAAAAAGTATGGCATTTTGGCGTAGTTCTGCAGGATTACACGGTGATTAAAAAAAGAAACAAAAGCTAAAGCTTCATACCAAACACATATACACAACACATCAAATAACTGAAGGTGCTCTTTCTCTCATCCTTCAGTCTCAAACTTCTTCCTTACCCTGACTGAGGCCAGAAAGTCTCCTGTCAAGCAGCTTGCTGTGCTTTGCAGAATCTCAGTTTATTGCTGATGCAGTCAATGACTTCCAGCAGGGTTGTGAACTGCTTCCCATGGTGATCCCTGTCCTCCCACTGCAATGATCATATCGCTTCAAATCACTTGCAAAACTTCCTAACTTACAAAATGCACCACATCAAATGACATGTTCTTATGTAGGGTCCTAAAACAGAGAACAAGTGCACAAATAAAGGAATCATGCTTTCAAACTGGATTGACATATTCGAAAAGTAACTTCATTGCCTCCATAAGGAGTCATGTCTACACAACCTTACACCAACAGGTGCTCCAGGTATTTGGTTCCTGATGTTGCAGTATAAATCTTCACCATGGCACTCTGGTACTGGAAATAATCTCAGTGCTCTCTTCAAGTCTAATGCTTTTTCACACATTTCTACAAGTGCGGAGCAAGTATTAGACTTAGCGGCCCATGGAACCTCAAAGCAAGCTTTTAATATTTTCCCCAAGTCCTCTTCATCCTTCTAACATACATCACATCCCACCACTCCACAGCGTGTTACAAGCTCTGCACAGAGTTTTTGCCACCTTTAACACAAAGGAGTGTCTCATCTTCAGGGGGATAAGCAATAGTGAGAGACCTTCTGGATAAAGAAGATAGTTTCCAAATGTTTTCTATCTGAGCTTGCACAGACTTCTGATGAAAGAAGCACCAGAGCTGGAGCTGCTTGGACAGCAAGAGAGCAGATGGCAACTGCACTCACAGTCCTCCTGTGCCAGAGTGGCATCTGTTTGTGGGTAAGAGTTTGCTGATGGAAAATCCAGAGGGGACAAACTTCTCATGCTGTGACTCTGAAAGATATTCAAAGAAATGCTACAGAGTTCTGAAACTATAAAGATTCCCCCTTCTCAGCAAATGGTAGTTAAGACAACTGTTCCAACCACAGATATATTCATAGAGATTTATGAGATTATTGATGACAAAAGAAAGGAAAATTCCAAATTAAAAAAGACAAATAAAAATCACATACTCTAAAATAGAAGTAAGTAAATAAAAAAAGGCATGCATACTGAGAATACAGTTCTAGCCCGATTTGTTGTGGGATGGTGAAAAAACACCATTACAATCTCTTAATCTTTTATCCATACAAACATAAAGATAGCGACAAATTATATGCCAGAAAGGACTTTAAGGTAAAGCATAGTTGCAAGCAGTAGCAGGTATATGATGACACAAGCATGACAAATATCAGGGCATGGCAACTTCTTCAAACAGCTGGGAATGGGGTCCCTACTCTGGTAAACCAGGCACAGCCATAACACTTCTAATGGACTGTCAGTAGAAAGTTTCCTACAGACAAGGAGGAGAGAGTACAGTAGTTCAAAAGACAAGACTTGAAACAGTATTTAAATTGTTAATGAGACATAAGTGCAAATTTTGCTAAAGATGTATATTTCAGCAAGGTATAAGGAAACAAGTCATTCAGGGAAAGACACTAATTCTTTCCTGTATTGCCCAGAAAGTCCAGCAGAAATTTGATTTATTCCGAACTTGGGAAATCTGACTTTAAAACTAATGCATGACAGCCTGTACTTACACAGTTTTGCTTGTTTGCAAGTTTACTCCTAAACCCTGCATATTTTGGGCTAGTCCTGCTCTTCCTTGAAAATATTTTCCCCATGTACATTGTTTTTACAAGTCCATTTTTCCCCCACCCCTCCACGTAATTTAGATTGTTAGCAATGTGCTATCCTTAAGACGACTATGATTAAAGGGTAACTTTAGCTTGTTCCCAAATCTTAGGCCTTCTTTAATATTCCCAATTGTTCTTAAAGACAGGGATATTTAAACAGAAAGTATTTATGCACATTAAATCAAATGTGCCTTTCTTTATAAAGGTATGTTTATAAAGTTTTAGAAGACTTACAGTATTTTTGTGTATTTGACATTATACATGTTAAAAATCACCAAAAGCACAAACAAAATCACATTTGCTCTTGAAAACAAACACACAGAATCAAAGAATATGAATGAAAAAATTAACAGTAAGAAATGAATTCCAGTAATAGATTCCTAGATTCCTTTAAAATAGATAAATCCACATCCGTAATGAAACTGATGTCATTAAAAACCTCTAAATACCAGAGGTCATCCATACAGATAGCCTTGTCTCTGCAAATCTCTGTGTGTACCTGCATGAACATCCTTCTGTATGTTACATGTGGCTGGGGGAATTTTCCCCTCTCACTTTATTAGGTCTTTCAGGACTTTCATCTTACTGAAAAGCATTTTAGCAGCCTTTGTTGTTTGATCATATAGAAAATTGAGCCTCTTGGTAGAATTATATTCTCAGTGATGGAAATCAATATTTCCCAGATGGACAATTGAAAGGACTCACTCTTTCTGTTTTAAAACCAGTGTCTGTGTCTCATGCCACATTTCATCCTTTATTGCTTCTCCCTCAAAAAAAAAAAAAAAAAAAAAAAAAAAAAAAGAAAAAAAGAAAGAGAAAGGTGTTGGTGTTTATAACTTTGCATTTATTTCTAACATCAGAAACCTAGAATTCTGACTGCCAGAAAAATAAGCTTCAGAGTTCAGAAGGCAACTCCAAGGCAATCTACAAAAAACCAACTCAGGCACAATTTCATATTGGGCACATGCCAAATCACACATATTGCATGCACACTAATTGATCGTTACAGAAAACCCCTAACTACCACTGAAAAGAAGTGATGTGACAAATCCAGACACCGTTACAGCTCCGAAGAATTCTCTGGAGCAATGACAGCTTTAACAGATGCATATCTGCCCTCATACTTTACAACTTGTCAAAAGAAAAACTGTTTTTCTCTCATCAATTTTTGGGAGGAAAAACAGCCCCACCAGATAAACCACAAGTAAAAAAAATCCTACTGGATGGAAACAATCTCATTTGCAGTGAAAAGTTCCTTCTTCTAAGACAATGATTTAAGCAAAATCAGTTTGTTAATGATTTTTTTCCTAGGAACTGAATTTCCACCGATGCTAAAAATACTTCTACTTCAAATTTCAGGCCAAATACTTTTGTCCAGGCTAATTCAACTAAAAAGGTTCATTTCTTTAATAGGCTCCACCCATGCCCTGTGGATTACATGATAAAAGCCTTGGTTTACATTTATAGGCTTATTTTAGTTGTACTCTTAAAATAAAGAAGTAGATATCTCTAAACACTGGTAACAGATAAAGCAGTCAACAATCTTATCTGTTAATGCCATATTGAGGGACACCAGCTGTGTCATAAATTTAAGGACTTCAAAATAGAAACGTAAAACTTTTTACAAGACGATTTCTTGATACTTCTGTATTTCAGCACTGCTTGTATAGTAATTCAATTTATCAAGATATATAGAAAGAAGAATCAGCTCTCACAAGGCATGTATTATTTGACCACTGTTACTGCTATTTGGGACTTCAAAGACATTTAACCTTCAACCAATGCCACTTACCTTGCATGAAACATCTGCATAGCAGCTGATCTGTTAAATCACAGCTGTATCTAGAAAGGCAGAGCCATAAACCATTTGAAAAAATAACTTATGTATAGATTGCATATTTTAAATATGACAAGGTTACTGTCCTAATGCCAACAAGGAATCTCAGAGTCATTATATGTGAAAAGTATTTAAAACTTTAGAGAGAGTAAGAGAGATGGTGCTTTTTCTTCCACTGTATAGCTTCAAAGTAAACTTTTGCAGTCTCACAGTTCAAGGGTGTTATTTAAGAAATTTCTCTCATTTGAACAAAAGGAAGTGCTTTAACTCAATCACTTTTTTTTTTTTTGCTACAAGAATATGATGTTTCATTTCAACCTAACAAAATAAATGGTTCTCATGGAATACAAAATTCATACACATGATCTTTCTGAAGAAAGAGCTTAGAGCAATATGTTGCTGAGAGTTATTAGAAGGTATAATATCAATATAAAGAATAGCTCTGTAACTACCATAGTGATATTACTGATTTATTTATCATGAGCATCAGCATTTTTTTTTCCCTTCTATCACTGTTACAGCCTACTTTCTATTATTCATTTATCTTGGTTCCCACACAAAAAGTGTTACTAATTCTTTTTGGTCTTCGTCCCTTTTTCAGCATCCTGTCTTCATCACTACTTAGGCCATTGACAGTAGCTACAAAAACGAAACAGTCAACTTGGAACTGCTTGTTCCAAGTCAGTTGCTTTTCCTTCACACTGAGTTCAATTAACTGGGAAAGAAAACACTTATATGATATCAGGAAACAGAGATTTTCCTGTTCAGGTTGACCTGTGAAATCCACCTCTTTGGACGTTTTGGCTTTCTTCATTATTTAAGTCATCACTACACAGCTCATCTTTTTTTCTTAGTAGTATGGACAGAGAGAAAGGATGGAAAAACAGCAGCTGAAATCTATCAGGGAAAGAAAGTGGTTATGTTTGTGCCATTCTGGATATCAGAACACTAATAACCCATATTATTGCTACACGTGATAGGGAGAGAACTACATTGCAAAATTGTTACTATTTTTAAGGATTTTTACTGGGGCAGGGAAAGA
>NW_009931042.1:18525-78739 GCF_000696875.1 Nestor notabilis
ATCTTTTTAAATGTATTTCATCAACTGTTTGAAATTTGCAGAATGCCTTGCACACACACTCAGTTTTTCCAAATGTATATTGTCTTGCCAGTGCAACTGTAGCTTTCCCTTGCTCAGATTACTCACTTAGATCATATTTTTCCCATTAACTTCTACAGCTTTACTGGTATTAGCTGAGCTCTGCTGCTATTAAAATGGAGATGGAGACTGAGGAATTCTGACATTAAAACTCAGTGAGAAAGTCTCATCTTCTGTCTCCCATTAACAGTTGCTGTGCAACAGTAATGCTGGGACGTATGCTCTCCCATAGTCATCCTCAGCAGCTGTGAACACTACTACCTTCTTCCCTAGATGTGCACGCAGTAGCAGTTGAGTACCTTCTTTCTCTTTAAAAATTACAGTCTTCTCTCTTACCCTTGCTCATCAGTCAGAAGTCAGAGGACAAGAGAGAGCACCTTTACTCAGCTTGAAGAGAAGCTTGAAGTGAAACTCTATCAAGGTCCCTGCCCCAAAGCTGTAATTCCAGGGCTGCCCTACTGGAAGTGCTTTACCTGTGCACAGCATTTCCTTGTGGTTTCTTTCTGTGGCCTTTCTGTTTCTCTGTAAGAGATTCATCAATAAGAACAAGATAAAATCATAAACAAACAAGTCTGGTAAATACAGGGACTACAGATGTTCCTCTCTTCAGGTTGGAGATACCAGTATACTTGATGTGAATGTTGAGAAAGCTAACTTCAGTTCTCTGGAAAAATACTGTAATTTCCCCCTTCATTTAAGGAGAAAAGTCTTTAAAACCTAAAAATTATATCATTGCCAGAAATTTTAGAAGGCAGCAGACGGAGGGTCTGGCTAGGGCCACAAAGCTGATAACTAAAAAGGAGTATGTACTTTACACACTGAAGTGTGTGGTAGACATGCCGTAACACATTCCAGTGGAGCATACCTTTTTTCAGACATAGCACTCCTTGGAGCTGCTAGGTTTCCCCACTATGCTTCAAGTCATTTCAAGACCTTACCAAGCCCACAGTTTAATTAATCCTCAAAAAAAAAAAAAAAAAAAAAAAAAAAAAAAAAAAAAAAAAAAAAAAAAAAAAAAAAAGAAAACTCATTCTGTTTCTTTTAACTTTACTCTTTCTTCCCCATTCCTTTTCCGTGTAACCCTGTGCAGAACATTGAAGACAAGAGCCTAAACCGAGCCTCTCCATTGCCTTCATTTGCACCTGACAGTTGGCTGGCAACAACTACCCCACCCGAGTTGGGCTGGCAAAGCTGGCTCAAGATTTTGAGTACCTGGCTCCGTCACTACATTCCCTTCTGCTCTGCTGGTGCCACCCCGACACCCCTGCAGAGGCTGATCACACAAATGCTGGCCCCAGGTCTGCCCTACAATCATGCTTCTGCACTTTGTAATTAATATCTTCCTACACGTGCAAGAACAGGCATCATCATTCCATTTGACTTTATTCTATAATGCTTTTCTAGTGATTCAGGAGACTAACCCACACTATTACACTACCTCAACAGAGACTGGTTTTCCTCCCATTGAGGTCAATAGCAAAATTCATGTAATAAGAAAAACTGACTGCAGATGAACATTAACCATATCCTTTCAACATTTTTCTCTGCCTAATGGAGTATATTAAAGCTTCTCTGCGTAACTTCAGAATAATACTGTATGCAATTTCATTATTAAAGTTTCACTTAATTTAATTCTGTTTTGAGGTTTCTGGTTAAAAATAAAATATGATTAATGCTTACAAAAGAGAATGAGAAATCTGGGTGTTAAGAATTCTGATAATGGCTACAGTTTCTGGGTAAACTGCTTCAGTAATTTTCATAGTAAAACACATTCATGTTACCCTTGCTTATTGCATTTCCTTACCCTAACAGTCGCTGCTCTTCCCTATGATTCTTTCTAAAATTAATTAGCGTGGCTTTTGTGCCCAATATAACACACTTTAAAAAAACCAGTTTTCCCTGAAGGTCATTAATGGCTGTATAGAACTGAAAGAACATGAAAACCTAGTTGTAGGTGTTTATCCTGCCTGCATCATGAATGAATTTCAGTTTTAGAGCAGATTTACCAGATCTCCCTCTGGCTGGCTGCCAAACCTGGGTTTTCAAGAGAAGAAAGCTTGTATAGGCTAGGAGAAAGAAGGACAACTGTGATGTGATCCATGTCCAGTCTGAACAGGGTAATGTCAAACATATCATGACGCTATTAGCAGCTCTATTCCCAGTACTGATTCTAAAATTTTACTAATACTGATTTGGATTAGATATTTGGACAAGAGCAGAACAAAACTTGAGACTGTTTCCAAAAAACTTGAGTTCATTATATTCTTGACCCATGCAGGCTCAAAGCCTGGTTTGCAAGCCAGTCAGTGGAAGCTTATTAGGATAATCAAGGATTCCTCAGAGAAAGCAGTTTTTTCAAATGGGGTAAAGAAAGCCAGAAACAGCAGCTTTTGTATGCTCTTCATTCCCTACCTTCTCATTGTACAGATTTAGCTGGAACTTCTTTCACACAAAATGCACACGCTTTCAGAGTCTACATAACTATTAATATGTGGTAAAATATTTTATAGTTATTAAGCACAGTAGATGTTGTGTGATAAAAATGGAAAAAAATAGCTAACCAGTCCTACCTTTCCTATTGGTAGTACCTCTGTAGGACTTGAATATAACGGGGTGATTTGGAATTCACAAAGAGAGGGTCACCCTACAATTAAGGATGCATATAATCACATTTTCCAACAGGTTTTGTTAATTCACATTTGGCCAAGACATTAAAAGCAATTATGGCATTAAGCTCTTATAGGTTTAAAAGAAGATCTTTTTAGATAAATAAAAGCACATGATAATAACTGCTTTTTAAAAATTGAAATTTATTCTACAGATGAATTCCAACAAAACTACTGAATTCCAAATGCTGAGGAAACTGGAATCTGCCTGCCAATCTAAACTTCAGAGAAAAATTTTAACTGAGCCATATTAACTAGAGGGAACCTAATAAATGTGGTCCTTCTCCTAAGAATTATGTGATACTAGCCCTGACCCAGAAAACCTCCCATATGAAGACAGGCTGAGAAAGTTGGGGCTGTTCAGCCTGGAGAAGAGAAGGCTGCGTGAAGACCTCATAGCAGCCTTCCAGTATCTGAAGGGGGCCTGTAAGGATGATGGGGAGGGACTCTTCATTAGGGACTCTAGTGGTAGGACAAGGGGTAATGGCTTTAAACTTAAACAGGGAAAGTTTAGATTAGATATAAGGAAGAAGCTCTTTACAGTGAGGGCAGTGAGTCACTGGAATGGGTTGCCCGAGGAAGTTGTGAATGCTCCATCCCTGGTGGTGGTCAAGGCCAGGCTGGACCGTGCCTTGGGCGACATGGTTTAGTGTGAGGTGTCTCTGCTCATGGGAGGGGGGTTGGAACTAGATGATCTTAAGGTCCTTTCCAACCTAAACCATTCTATGATTCCATAATAAGTAGTTCTATTGAAATCAATAGAAATTCCCATAAAAGTAAAATATTAACTTAAGCCTGTGTTTAGATCCTGTGAATAATTTGGACCTTACTTTTTATTTGAAACCTATCTTGAAAATAACAAGCCATAATGATCTAGAGAAGGAGATAAATTATGAAAAAAAAGGAGTCAGCAAATAACTGGTATTACTTGCTGCAGCTGCAGGTTAACAAATCAAATCTAAACCAGCTATTGCCATCAGACAATAGAGAAATTCAGAGTAAGATCTTAGTCATGACTAGTGGAGCCAGGGGTACTATTATTGTGCTTTGCTAAACCTCTATAGCCTTCATTTATAGTCACACAACTTGGCATAAAAATTTGAACTGAACTAGGTATGTTCCCTAAGATTTTTAATATTTTTTTTCCTCCAGAATAAGGAGGAAATGATGGGAAAATGAGGATTTGAGGGCAGCTTCTATTGCTAATCATAAAATGTTCTGTTTGTCACAAGACGCTTAACAAATTGAAATTTATTTCATTTAGAAATAATATGGAAAGGAATATTTTGTTTCCTAATTATCAAACTGAACTATAATATAAAACTTTTCATGGAGAAGTCAGACTTACAATTTGCAACTCTGACTATCACTTTGAGTCTTACCAGTGCAAGACTGGGTTCTCAGTTTAAGTTATCCTACTAAAAATCAAAGTATGTGATAGAGATAATTACAAAATCTTATAAATTCCAAAAGGCAAGAAAGCTATTAAATAAGTGAACATAAATCATAGGGACACTCCTGTAGCCAGCTACAAGCAGAGCCTCCAAAAAGCAAGTAAATTCTCCTGAGAAGGGTGTGAAACCAGCTACATACCACCTCACTCAGCCTGAAAACTATGCTGCAAAGGATTGTGGGATGCAGAAGTACATGCTGCCTGCTCAAGCACTGTTGAGAGTTGGGAAGGATTGGAGCCATTACCAATCCTTCCTTTTTAAGCAAAACCACACCTCCAGCAGGGAACGGAGCCAGTTCTAGCGCTTTTTCTGATAAACATAACTTCTTTACTATTTGTTTCTCATATAAACAATAATTTTCCATCCAAGTTAGGAAGAAAAGTTACATTCGGTAATTTAACTTTGCCCTAAATATTTCTTTAGACACAGAAGATGCTTCTTGGTTTTAACATCAGCCAGTGATTAAAATAGACTATGCTGGAGCAATTTGAGGACTTCAGTAAGAAGGACAAGGTGTAAATAGGTGTCCTGGGTTCAGCTATAGCAGTCATTTTTTCTCCTTCTTAGTAGCTGGTGCAGTGCTGTGTTTTTGACTTTCAGTCTGGGAACAATGCTGATAACACCCATGTTTTTAGTTGTTGCTCAGTAATGTTTACTCTGACCAAGGACTTTCTCAGTCTCATGCTCTGCCAGAGAGGAGGGGAAGCCAGGAGGAAGCAGAGACAGGACACCTGACCCAAACTGGCCAAAGGGCTATTCCATACCACAGCACGTCATGCCCAGTATAGAAACTGGGGGGAGTTACCCGGAAGGCCAGATCGCTGCTCGGGTCGGGCTGGGTATCGGTCGGCGGGTGGTGAGCGGTTGTGTCCTTTTCCCTTGTTATTCCTCTTATCATTATTATTGGTAGCAGTAGTGGTTTGTATTATACCTTAGTTACTGGAGAGCTGTTATCTCAACTCGTGGGAGTTACATTCCTCCGATTCTCCTCCCCATCCCTCCGGGAGCGGGGGGAGGAAGGAAAAGGGGGGGGAGTGAGCGAGCGGCTGCGTGGTTCCAAGTTGCCGGCTGGGCTTGAACCACGACAATAGGGATTTGCAGCACATAATGCATTTGATCAAGTCCTGAATGAAGAAGTAATATTAGTTCTGAAAAGCAGTCCTCAGCTAACATGCAAAATGGGTGCTGGGCCCAAACCTTAGGAACATTCTCAAGACAGGCATGGATTTAGAAATGCCAAAGCATATATAAGCATATATGGCTATATTTCAGCAATCATCTCTAGTAACCACAGGAATACCTTTCATTAGTCTTCTTATCCTATTGCATAAAATGAATGGTGAGAGACTTCCTCCCATTAACAGGGACAGAATACAGATCTGCCAGCAACTGATGCGCTCCAACAGAATGTGAATCAGCCTCTGCCTCTCTCATCAGCTTGCCTTTCTCCATTCATGAGTGCAAGCACCTCATGCACTCTCAGAAACATCTGCTCATCCTCTAATGAGGAAGGAGGCAACACTGATTTTGTAGGTGCAATTATATAAAAAAATAGATCTGTTCTCCAACCCACACCCTTGCAATAGCTCAAGCTACTTATCCTTCTCTTCTAGTTAGGATCTGTAATGGTAAAATACCACCCATTAGCTTCTGGGTTGCCCTGCTTGCAAAGTTCCATTACTGAATTGCTTTGAAAACCAATATGACGTTTGGAGTTGGAAAAGTTGGAAAAGCAAGGATTCTCCTTGGAGATAAACTTTTCTCTTGCTTTTGGGTTGCTACCAGGAAATCTGCAAGCCTCTTGGTACCAGACCTACCTTCTTCCTTTTCTTTCTTTGTAATATTATTGTCTCTCTTTTAATTATAGTGGCACCAAGAGACCCCAAATGCAATCAGTGACTCATTCTGCCAGTCTCTGTGAAGACATACGGTATGAGACAGTCCTTGCCCTGAAGAGCTTACAGTTTAAATAGGCAAGACAATAATGAGAGACATTAGCATTGTTATCACCATCTCCCAGGTGAGAAATTGAGTCACAAAGATGAAAAGCAACACGCTTAAAACCACATGTCTACACCATACAGTGAAGCATGGTTCAGTCCTCTTGGAGTTGACAAACAGTTAAGCTGATAAATTTACACAGTGGAAGGAAATGTTGATGTGCCAGTTTGGGTCCTGAAGCCCTACAGACTGGAAATGCACCACTCTGGCCAAGACAAGAAGCTCTGAAAGGAAGCATTAAGCACAGTTACAGTACAACCAAGTCAGATGTCTGCACCACACTTCCACTCAGTCTGGGTGACTCAGGACATACTGCTCAGGTGCCCAGGAAAAGCAGGCAGTGCAAAAATGGAGATTATTCAAGACCTGATGAAATAGATTTCTTTTAAACCCATTTTCCATTCTTTTATGGTTTATCCCCAAGGTGGGAAGTGGATCTTCTTTACAGACTTGCCTTCTCAGCAGTCCTGGTGTGCTGGACTTCAAAGCATGGGCAGAAAATCTCCATGTTTTCATAGCAGTAAAGATCTGAAAGAAAAGCCAAATGGTATGTTGTGCATCAGTTTGCGAATCCTGTTTAAAATGAAGAATATGGTACATATTTGAAAAAATAATACAGTAAGATAAATTGCAAGACTATTAACATATAGTTAATAAAAAAACATGTTTCTGAAATTAACTTAGTTCAGAACTATTATGTAGTTTATATATTCATATGCAAATAGTTTTATAATTCATATAGAAATGAGAGATTTCACTTAGCTTTTTGAAGTTACATGTGGTGGTTATACTGAAAGAATAATATTCAGTGTTATTCATCTGTTTAGAAGCCACTGGATAGGGAATTATGCTGTCCTGTTAGTCTCTTCTCTATCACTTTTTTCTTTCATCTGATTAATAGCATATTAAATTTAGTTTATTTTATCAAGAGATTAATCAATGATGAGGAGCGTTGTAAAATTTGCATTTTTTTTTCCTGAATCTAGTAAAAAAATATGTAATTTTCTATAGCGACTTCTTGTGCATGACTATTTTTTCCCCGATAACCTTGGGATGGTAATCATTTTGAGTAGTCTTCCACTGTAATTTTGAAGCATAAATTCATTTTCATAGAACCACTAAGAGTTATGAAATAGAACTGCCCCCCAAAAAACAGAAATTAGCATGGGTTGCTGCGACAAAACACCTTTTGCATCATTTCTGCTATACGCAATGTTTTTCTTTTTTGGCTACATATATTATCCTTCTCTTATTTTAATATTTGAATACACTGTAGAGTGTGCAGATTGCTGCTTGTAGTATGAGACAAATAGTTTGCAGGTATTACAGTAGTACTTGATGTTTGCTGTTTATCTTCTCCCTGCTTTCAACATTTTGATGAGAAATACTGCATACCAACCTGGTTATGATAATGCAATACTTATAATTATTTACTTCCCAAACACATGTGCAAAGCTTTCACATATTAATAGTCTAGTGTATGAAGGAAAGTAATATACATCAAGTCTTCAAACAGAAAGTAAAATAAGCTTGACATTTCTTTGAAAGTTTAGTTTGCCTGAAGAAGCGAAACTGAAAATCAAAGGACTAGAAGAGATCTCCTGGATAAGGTCCATGCCATATCATAGCCACTTCATAAAGTCATCCAAACCCATTGTAAAACTAATTCTTTTACTTTCCACCTTTTTGTGTTACTACTTTTGGTAGCACCTCTTGATTGTAAAGGATGGATGCCAATTTTTTTTATTTTTTTTTCAAATTAAAATCATGCTACCTGTCATTCCTCATCTATAAAGTCAGTCATTTGTTTCTACGAATCAAAAGATTATCTCTGTGTAACAAAAAGACTGCTTTACATACCAGTCAGTTACTTAAAGGAGTAGCTACGTTAGCTCATCAATGAATCCTGATTAGTCTGTGGGGGATCAAGAATGACATCCCATTTTCCAGATGGGAAGACTGAGAGGGGGGAAAAAAAAATATAATTTCTAATCCAAACATACTGAAATCAACCTAAAAGATTCACACCTTATTTTCTAAGCTTTACTGCATCTACTGATTTACAGAATTGTCAGACTGCTCAGAACATTTACTATCTCCAGAGTTCATTTATCATATATACTTGATGATCTACTTAAAGGTTATGCAGGAATGTATGAGAGAGTATAGGTGCTCTGAATAAATTAGAACAGGCCTGAGAAGACATACTGTTCACTCTAATCAGTTGCGATAAAGTCTCCTCTCAAATAAGAAGTTTTCCCATGCCCTTTTATATAGAATTTTACATTCATTGGGTATTCACATCATCTCTAGATTAATTTGCATATCTATCTAATATTTAAGGAGGTATATGATGGCCTCTAGTGGTGCATATCAGCATAAATATGCTGAACTGCTGCTCTATTTCCTCACAGTTTTAAAGATAGCGCTTAAGAAAAATGTACACGCTCCTGAATTGTATCTTAAGAATTAAAAGAACAGCAGAATATGCCACACAGCAAAGAATATGAATGTTTTATCTCTTTCTGCTTGGTAACAAACAAGAAATTTCCTGAGCCAACATTATTACATTAGAATAATTTAAAAATATTAAAAATCTTCACCATTTCATCTTTTTTTCTTCTCCCAGGCTTCTGATCACTCTACACAGTTAAGCTTTAATCTGCTGGTACTGTCAGTCACTAATTCACTGGGGATACTGCAGATACTGAACAAGATAAAATCCATCTATGATTTTCCACATAGAAGGTGCTTACAGAGTAGATATTCTTCAGCTTTAATTAGTACTTCATGTTCAAAAGGCTTTCATCATTGCATTTGTGAAGTATGCTTAAGAGAAAGACAGTACTTGGTAAACAAATTCCTAACAATGAAAACACCAAAAAAAAGTTTTACTATACTAATTTTACCTTATTCTTACAAATGGCTTCTCATAACCCAGTGAACCGTAAGGTGGCTCACACAGCTGATGGGATTTGCTGTCATACTACAGAGTACGAACAGGTAGGCAATTAAACACTAATACATTCTTTAGCAGGTTTAGTATTAAACAGCTGTGTGTCTGTGCACCTTCTCTTGAATCTATTTGCTTTGCTATTTTTATTTCTACATGGCCAAACTTCATTTTGTCTTTCAAAATGCTTAGCAAAAATATCAGCACTTATAGGTTAAAGTTTTAGGCTGCAATTTAATCCTGAAGACTTTCATGTACTCTTGGAATTAATATTACGAGAATTCACAGATACTAGTTTCTTTTTAAGCAGCAATATGTTTTTTCTACCAAAGCAATTCACAATTTCCTGGGAAGTTCCTACATCATCTTTTAAGTATCTGTTAACTAGAAATAAACATTTCTATTCAACAGCACATGAACTTACAAGAATTTGAAAGGCAGAGCTACTGATCTCAGCCAGTGTCCCCCACAGCTCTGCTTCAAATGAGTGTTCAAAAACTAAGTCATAAGATAGATAACCGTTGTAACTTGTTCCTATGGCTAATGCAGAGATGAAAAGATACGGTAAGGCCATTCAAGGGAGCTTCTGAACACACCTTTTCCTCCGTTATACAAACATTTTGCAACAGCATCCTTTCCTATCCTAGGCTACCTGCAGATTCAGTCCACGTTTCGTGTACACAAACTTAGGGGGAGAAGGATGTTAGTAGGACTAATTTTTTTCTTCATTCTGAAAGTTACTTTACAACTATTGTCTGGGAGATTGAAGCGTGCAATGTCACAGACCCTTTTCCTGTGATTTCTTTGTTTTTGCAAGGAAGATTGTTCAGGTACAGTCAGTGTTCTTATCACTAGAAAAGAGGCTCAGCAAAGCAAAAGTTGAGAGATGCCTGTGAACCGCATAGACTGGCAGTAAGCAAACCTTTTCACATCAGAATAAACAGGTATAGGTGAGGAAATGCCTAATCATATGTTAGGTAACTGATTAGACCCTTACTGTGCATTAGCTTCTTTTAAGTGTAAATAGTAGAAAAGCTGAACAATTTTCTTAAACACTTCTGGTAAGTTTTCAAGTATGTATGTTCCTTCAGCTGGATCTTCTTCCCTGCAGTTTCCCGTGTTTCTCAGCATCTTATGAATTTTCAGTATCTTCCTGCCTCTTCAGCTACACAGTCCTCCCCCCAAGCACCATGTCCCAAATCTCAGGGTTAGCAAACCAGGTTTTCACTAAGCCAAAGTGAGCCTACTAAGTGAAAACCAACGAATGATCCTTTCACAAGGGGATTTTTTTCTCCCACATCCTTCTTCCTTTGCCTTGCTCCCACCCCCAGCATCATATCTCTACTCTCCCATGCTCTCTCCCTGGGATCTGGATGCCCAACACAGTGTGAAATATTAACTAGATAATGATTTTTATTTCCCTTGCAGGAGATCAGAGGAACTACTAAGAAAACCATTGCTAAGAAGCAGAGTGCAGAGAGTGCCGTCATCTGAGGAGCAGTCACTAGCCACTCTCTGTGCAGCAGTGATGTTAATGTACAGTGCTATATCTTAATAGCCATCTCAATTGGCTATTAAAATGCAGCACTGCACATTAAAATCACTACCCCACTGCTGCAAGAATACTTACCAAAGATGCAGTCCCTGAAAATTAACTTTCAGCTCAATAGAATGCTGCCATGCCAAATGAGCTGTCTCAGGTCCTCTTAGTTTTCTGCTAAAGAAATAAAACTCTCTTTTTTTAATTTTAAATTTACATCATTATGCTGAATGGCATATTCATCCAGGGCAACACAGACAGAGCATGCGTATACTGCATGCAGTACCTCAGAATCCAATAGCAGAAGTACTCTGAACCACCTCAAGAAAATTGTGCTAAACTTTCAAAGGAGTTGTTACTCTCAGTTTCTTTAAAGAATGCCTTTTAAGAGCACCTGCTTGCATGTATTGGGGAGAACAGGGAAATGTAGCTGGTAAGAGTTTGTTTCTGGAAACCTACAGGTTATAAATCAAGTGAATTCTGAAAAGGTGGGACAACCGAGATGATGAAGGCCACAGGAATGGACTACAGCCAAAAAGAGGAGTGGAAAGGCTGGTAGGCTGTATAATAATGGGGGAAGGTGAAGTTTAAAAAAAAGAATTTAGTCTTTTGGTCCAGAGATGGTTTGTGGGACCACTTTGTCTCATCTTTTGAGTACACAGATTCAGGTGAGAACAAGGAAAGCCACAGAGGCAGACGTAAAAAGGCAGAGTGAGCTCACGTTGCTTTCCTGGAGTCATAGTAGATGATGATCAAAAGTCAAGTCAAAGAGTTACCTGGAATATGGTGAAAATATGTTTTAATTGCATAAGCTTCAAAATGTAGACAGGGTCTCTCTGCTTCAAATATCTACTGAGCTAAATTGATCTGGTTTGAAAGGGAAAGGTATATCTGTATGATAAGCTTGAGCATCTTACTGCCTCTTTAGCTACACAGAGCTGCTATATATTTTATGCTGTACAGCCCAGCTCTTGCAACCGTTCGAGATATGTCTGA
This sequence comes from Nestor notabilis, assembly GCF_000696875.1. Taxonomy (NCBI): domain Eukaryota; kingdom Metazoa; phylum Chordata; class Aves; order Psittaciformes; family Psittacidae; genus Nestor; species Nestor notabilis. The sequence goes on from NW_009931042.1 coordinate 30,214, forward strand.
TCTGGTTTGAAATGTAGAACTAGTTAGGGATATTCACATGAAACCTAGTTTCTTCAAAGAAGAGCTGATCCATAAACTTTATGTTTTAAGTATACTGGCCATCATCAGATTTGCTTAATTTTTTACCTGGTTTGCTGATATATCTGCATAGGTCCCAGAGACAACTGCATTTTTTGGCTTAAGTCAGACCTAATTTATTAGGCTGCCCCAGCGCCAGGGACTCAAAGCTGCAGAGCAATAGCCCCAGGGAGTCTGCTAGCAGGGCTGTCCTGGATCCTCAAACCTCGAGGGAAACAGGCAGCTAGGCCAGTGGAGTTGACAATGTTGGCAGTTTCATTACTGGTATCATGTGGCTACTGTCAAGGACATCAGTTTCAACTAAAAATATAAGAGGACAGAAAGTTCTTATTTGTCAGAGAAATCAGGTGTGTGATTTCTCAGATTTAGCCCCTCAAAATCCACACATGTGCAAACTAGATTTGCCATTTTTGACAGCTCCACTGCAAAATTGATCCTTCTTTCTCAAGTCTTCCTATAAGAATCTAAACCTGATCAAGCTGTAAAAAAAAAAAAAAAAAAAAAAAAAAAAAAAAGAAAACCAAAGGACACCCAACCAAACAAAAACACATTCTGAACTATTCAAATGCACAGGATGATGGTTTATACAATCTACTGCTAGAATTTGCAAATATCTGCCATTACAGTTCAGAAAAATTAGGAAAATGTTGTATAATTAGCTCTTCAAATAGAAAAAGCAAAAACACTGCTCTGCAGTAGAGATCATTCTCCTCCCTTTGTAGTCTGACATCCTCCATCAGTCTCCAGAAACACAGTAACACATCAGACTGCAGTGACATTCCAGCCTACGCAAGAGCGTGGGAGCAATCTAAGAGTATGAAGCTCAACTGTGCTCAAAAGGAAGAAAAAGGTTTGGCCAGGAAAAAAGTCCTCTAGAATTCTTATCTTCACAGAATGGCTGAGGTTGGATGGGACCTCTGGAGATCATCTGGTCCATATGTCCTGCTCAAGCAGGGCCACCAAGATCTGGTTGCCCACCACCTTTCACTGGGAGGTACTTCTTGCCCTCACACCTTGGTTATCCTTACCGATCTCAGTTCAGAAAAGGCAAATACTTCTGAAATTAAGCGTGTGTGAGGGTGGAATTAGTGCACCAAATAGTCTAACAGAGTCTTGACTGCACTCCCCACTACCCAGCACCAAAGCGTGCATGACTTCAGGAAAGGGTGACACTCGCCATGTGTAACTGTCCAGCTGTCAAAGGACAGACCAAACAAGCACCTGCCTTTACAACAATAATAAGTCTTTCTTAACAAACAGTATCTGCACAAAGAAACACTGTGCTGCATCATGCCCTCCCCTCCTCCTCTTTTTGATTTTCCCCTTCCTATTGTGCTTTAAATAATCTGCGCCACTGCTTTATGCAACACCAACAGTAAGCACCAGGAAGATACTGCACTGGTGACCTTGGATTTTCCAGCCCATTACTCCTGACTGGTCTCCACAAGACTGCTACATTGCCACCTGCCACACAACACCTCCTCCAATGTCATGAGGAAGTCAAACTCTGTTTATGCTTCCCCCGGTCCTACCCGCCTTGTGTCATGGAGCTTTTTTCTGTCGATTTGCGAATAGAAGGTGACACGGGGCTGCCAGCGTGCTAAGAATCCTTCCTTCCTCCTATGCCCATGTTTCTCACCTACCTGATAGGAGGCGTAGAAGAAGAGAAAGGACTATGAGCGAAAACACTTCCATTTTCAGCCTGGTTAAAGGAGTATTTCTAATCAACAGATACTGCAAACTTTATAAAGAAATCAGAAGTCCAGTAAGTATTACAATTTTAAATAATTTTTCAGAAAAAACCCTAGATACTTGCAATGCATAAAGATGCATAGACAGCCTGAATGATTATGTCCAGAAAAGAGGGGTCAAAACAACGTCCTCTCCACTTGTAGCAATTTTTACATGCAAGCCATATTTGAAGTAATTAGCATAGATGTTTGCCTTTTTATTTCTACAAAAGCAGCTGACAGACTATCCAGAGACCCTAAAGAAAATTGCCTCAGGGGAAGACAAAAGCTGTCAACATCAAGCTGCAAAGATCTCTTTGAGGAGGAAAACAAATTCCCAGCAAGAGAAGCTGATATGCTCGCTGATGAGCTGTTCAAATATGAAACACAGACACTTGGAGGGAGCCTGCTGCAAACACATCCATAGAAGAAACAGAACATTTGGCAAAAAATTTGGTACAAGAAAAAATGAAAACTGAAAGTAAACATAAGGATGCGATGGAACTAAGGCAATGCTGGCATGCCATACAGAGAAGAGGAGCTGAAGGGAAAGCAAATATGCCTAGCAAACTAAATACAAAAACATGTGCTGACTGGCAACACCAGCTATAAGCCCTGGCTACTCCCAGCAAGTAGTGATGCTACTTGATTCACGTGTTAAGGGAGCATTTTATGTCACACAGAAAAATGTGGTAGAGCTGTTGATATTACTGTATTTTATTAAACTAATACAACAGCAAGAACAAGAACAGTTTAATAACCTACCCCAGAGAGCTAGCAGAGAATTTTCTGTTTCAGAAGCTTTTTCAATTCCTACAATGAATTTCACACAAAGACATTTCATGTAGGCATTGTTAATTTTTGTTTAAATGCCTCAATTTCCTACTACAGTGTGGAAAATAAAACAAATCATTTAGACCTGTTCAGGTAATTTTCTCCTTTTGGTTGAGCTTCTTGTCTGAAGCTGACATTCTGTGAGAGTAGTGTACCTTGAGATATTTAAATACTTCAACAAAATTTAAAAGTAAAAAATACGAACTTTGCATGCTCTTAAGGTCATAAATTGAGTCTGTCATGATCTAGTGGCACCTTTAGTAGAGTCCTTGAGTATTCCTGTGAACAATTATTTAGAGATACTTCGTCAACTTATGTACCCTATTTATTCCCACATCCTACTAGAGACAGATAAATCTTAGCACCCTTCACAGGAGTGCCCCAGAGAAACCACTCAACAAGAAAGGAGAAAGTTTCAATTTCTGTTCTGGAGACTTGAGTTTTCTCTATCGTCAGATGGTCCAGTGAAAAATGAGGAATCATCAGGGTCCACAAGTAGAAACTTCTATATGAATGTAGGTATCCAGAATGTAATTAAAAAATTAAAATACCTCCCCCCTACTTCTACAAACATCAGGGAAGCCGAACAAAACCCCCGCAACGCACAAGGAATTAATGAAAGCAATAATATGTAAAAATACTTGATCTATGTAATTTGATCCATTTTAGCTGTTTTATAAAGTAATTCAGGCAGAGCTAAGATAATAATTCCACTACAGACAATAAGGCAGTCATAAAACAGGGCAGGTAAAGCTATGATAATAATGAAATTATCTAAGTAAAGCCTATTATCTTCATTAATTTTCACTCACTTTCCACCACAGTGGGAAGATATTAACTTGCTAATATGTTCTATCCTATTCAAAAAGAAATGCATCCCTTGAGCAAATAAGCTAAATTATTAATTGCTTTGTATCAGGATTTATAAAATAATAATTATGAATGTGTGCATAAAGTTGCAGTCTTTAGATGAAATTGTGACTGATGGCTGTTTCAGAGAGTATCCCTGCCTGTTACTTTAGATAACTCTGAAATCTGCTGAGCATCTTGAAAAGGCCAAATATTTTTTATAAAATGCATCAGTAAAAAAATTTGAGTCATTTTACTAGACTAAACTTATCTATTGCTATATTTTTTTAGATATACTTAACACTTTTTTTTTTTTTTTGGTAGTAAAGCATGCTGTACAGGTAGAATTGTCACTATCAGTTTATTCTGTTAAACTGAATAATGGCTTTGCCATACCTAAAGGAACCAATAAGAAATGACTTACGGTCTTGCCAAACAGTTGTGACTGTGGTTCAAAACCAGTTTCCAGGATGAAGTAATCAGTTGCCATAATCTTTCTGTGGAAGCTCTAATACACTCCTCTGAGAATACACCAGAATGAACTTGATTGAAGCTATTCGCTTCAGGTTTCAAAACCACTTTACCAATAAATGAAAGACGTTAGAAGTCAATAGGCACAAATCAAAGATCTAAATCCATGTCCTTTCATACACAGTTAGGCTGAAAATGTTGCAAACATGGGATCTTATTGTTCACATAGGAAAATAATTGTCTTCTGTAATATTTCTTGGGCCTGGTAAATCTCTTACAGGACATGTAGTGATAGGACAAGAGGGAATGGCTTTAAAGTAACAGAGGGTAGACTTAGATTAAGTATTAGGAAGAAATTCTTCACTGTGACGGTGGTGAGACACTGGCACAGGCTGCCCAGAGAAGCTGTGGCTGCCTCATCTGTGGCAGTGTTCAAGGCCAGGTTGGACAGGGCTTGAAGCAACCTGGTCTAGAGGATGGTGTCCCTGCCCATGGAAGGGACTTTAAGGTCCCTTCTGACCCAAACCATTCTATGATTTATGCCTGAGAAAATCTACAGTTTCCTATATACATGCAAAGGTACAGGCAGCATTTAGTTCTATGGTTTTTTCACATACTTTGAAGTCAGTTATTTTAAAGGCAAAACTAAAAAGATGCACCAATCTTCAAAAAAGTTCTTAGATTTTCACAAGAATCTTTAGAACACCAACTTCTTTCATCTTTGTTTCATTATTATCCACAACCCTCATTCATTATCCTTTTAGTGACTTTCAAAAGAAAGTGTGTACGCATTCGGGTGAAGCGCATAAAAGAAATAAACAGCCCAATTTTGTTCAAGAGATCACTCAGCAAATTAAAGTTTCTCTATAAATTGTAAAGCCTGTAATAATATTATAAAAGCTACTAAAATCCTCAGTCCTCCAAGACCTACTTTAGGACAGCACAAAAATCTGCTTATTTATATGAATGCAAGAGGAAAAAACAACACCAAAAGTCCACTACAAACTCAATTTTTTCCATAACTTTTTAAGTAAACTGCATAATGTACTCCTCAAAAGTCTCCATGGAAGGATTGGTCCAGCACCAAAAGTGGAAACCAAAAGCAGTATACCAAGGTATAGCAGTAATCAACGACCGTACGTTTCAAGTATTTTCAGTATCTGCAAACCAGTGATACAATTGCAGTCAGAAATTCAAATGACTTAAACTGTCTGTGTTAACAAGAAACGTGACCATAGGAAAGTGAAGTCTCTCAACAAGATCCACCTGCAGCAGATTTTAAAAAGTTTATCAAACTCTATATTCAATACACTAGAATAAAGATCACCAGAGAGTTCCCCAAAATGTTAAATTCTATTGCAGATTCTGCTAAAACATGAGAGACTAGAACCAAGATAAATTTTGACTTCAATAACTATAAAAAGACTTAAATCTGTCACTGTGAAAGCATACAAAATAATGAAAAGAATCACAGGAGACATGAGAATTATGACTTCAAGGCAAAGCACACACTCAATGGACCCCAACTGACTAAAGCAGACTTAACTGAACAACAATATAAATCCAAACCAGAAAATTATACATGTCCCAACACATTTTAAATTCAAAGCAGTGTTGCTTTTGTTGTTGATTAATTCCAAAATATCTAAATGTCAACATTTCTAAAAACAAAACCAGAAAACAGAAAGGACATTCTGTAGCTGTCTCTAACGTACTAAAACTTCCAATACCAATATTAGAGATCAAGACTTAATTTTGTCTGGAATCTTACTCAGTAAGATTGGCAAGGGGGAAAGCAGGTAGCAGAAATAACTACCGTAATGTATCGGAATCTGATTTAAATTGCACTCTAAGTTACATGCATTGCAATTCAAAACCAAACATACCAGTGATTATATTTTTCAAAAGCAAAAGTACATCAGAATGATGACCCTGTTATTTGCATTGAGGGAAACTAAGCACTGTAAATGCTCCAAGGATACTCTTCATACAAAGACAACTGAATCAATCAGGTACTTAGTAAAACTTCCAGAGCCATAAATTTTGCACAACTACAAAACCCGGATGAATAATTCTGGTTTCTCTCATAGGCTCTGCTACTTTAAATGTAAGGGCTTGGCTCTCATTTCAAGAGTGTTAGGCACAGTGACTTAAAGAGAGGACTATGGAAGTGGTATAAAAATAGTTATCACTTTTGAAAATCTAGTAACATGTCCTTGTGTAGGATCAAGAGTTCTAATTTGTTTGTTCCAGGAGCTGGTATTCCCCAACACAGGTTATATAGAAGGCAATGTAGGAGGCAAATATGGGCTCAGACCATAGCTTAAAATGTAAAATAAGCTTAGTAATGAAGACTTGCTTGAGAACAAACCATCTGCAGTTAATTGAGTTATTGAAACAATTCTCTATTATGTCCCATGTATAATGGTCTGAAGGTTTTTACTATCAGTAGCTGGTCTCCAGAATGAGAACTCTTCAAATGATGATTGTCTAACACAAACAAAAGAACAACTCCACCCCCCTCCCCCGCCAAAAAAAAAAAGCCACTCACAACACAAAACCAAATCACTAAAAGAGTGCAGTTAACAAACAAACCTATCATCAACTAAACCCACCATTATTAAAGAGTAGTAGATGAAGTGGATGACACATGCTACACAAATAGCTGTCTAAAAATCAACCAAAAATATCCCCCAAACCTCCCCAAGCAAACAAACCAATAACACTTAGAAGGGCTGATGTATATTCCTGGGGAATCATTTTGTCCCTGATATCCCAGCAGATCTTTCCTTAGACTTTCCAAATACCTACTGTGCACAAGCCCTTATACTACCTCATGTCTTTCTGGTGTACACTGCAAGGACATAATCCTGAAAGACTCCTGCTTATTCTTTTATTTTCTGTACTGGTTACCATTAAAGCACAACCAGTATGTTTTATGTGGCCAGCTAGCTATATGTGTCTTCTGAACACACAATGGTGAAGAATATGATAATTCCTGGATTCTGTGGAGCAAATACAAGTTATTTAACACTAGTGCATACTACAGTAATTTCCATGAAGCTATAAACTTAATATTATGCAGATCTACATTTTAATTCACTGCATAAGAGCTAGATGGCAACAGTTGTAGTAGGAGATGCAACTGAATGGATGAGAACACTGAATGAGGCAGACCTTTGACTAATCACCCAGAAAAGCTTACAGTGAAAGACTAAGTACCTTAAACATCATGTATTTGAGTTTTATTTTAAAGTGAATAATGTCAAAAATACAAGGAAAGGTTGCATGGAAGTCAAAGACTGTAAGAACTAGGGTTAAGAAACCTCCAAATACCTAACAACCTAACAAAAACTCACCAGAACATAAGACAAACACCACATCCACTTAAAACAAAAAAGGCAAATATTAAAGAAGAAAAAGAAAGAGAATTCAGACATCTCTGGCTGTACACCTCCCTCTATGATTATACCTGATCTGAGCAGCCTGAAAGGGAATTTGGGCCCCTGTTCCCATTTATTGAAGTGCAAATCCCCTTAAGAGTCACTGGAAGTAAAGCCTGAGAGACAGAGGGCAAACTAACTCCTCAGTTACATTACAGACTACTACCATCATTCATCTTAAAGGAACACAGAGTCAGGAAAACTGTTACTGGGGATGAGTCTCTGAGTACAAGTTGGCAGCTGAATTTTCCTAAAATTGCCATAAAACACACATTTACAAGTCTGTGACAGCTTCTTCACCAGCTGAAAAAATGAATGGGAAATTACATGGTGGAAGCTGCTGCAGAAGAATTGCAGTAAACATGTATGATAGTACATATGTAATATCATGGCACAATACACACAAAGCTCCTTTGCAAAAGTGTGAGGAAAGAAAATGAAAGAATCCACCATCGCAAACAAATACAGAAGTTCTTTTATCAGAACTTCAATGGAAGTCAAGTGATGAATTTCAAAAGGGAATTTTGCTTGGCTAAGGAGCATTTAAATAAGAAGTGAATAGTGGGTCAAGACCTTCACTTTTTATTAAATATTTCATTGCCAAAAATAAAAAAATTAAAAAAATCCTTCCTTACTTCGTTTGCACGTTCTGCATTCTGAACAGAATGAAAATCTGCCTGAAAATTATAAATTCTCTTAATGCTGCTATTTTGCATTAATATATTATGTTAGCCTTAAATTATCATAGTGGACAAACTAGCTGAGCTGGCTTGCTTTCAATATTGGTATTTCCAAAGGGAAAATGCTGCTTGTTAAAGCTAAAATCTCCTAATGTTTTCCTGAATGAGAAGATGCAGAGAGTGTTTTTAAAGCATTAACAATGTTCTTATTATCCCAATATAATGTTTGCAGAAGCTAATGACTGTTACCATACAATAACATAATACACAAACTAATACAAATGTGTTATCTGCTAAGAAACAAGCATCTCCCTCACACTACATTTCAAAAGCAAGTATGCTGTCCCAGAGGCAATTAATTCTTGTGAGGCCTTACGAACTACTACAACTCCACATGATACTTTTTCATACCTGGAAATTCAGGTATTGGAAGGCAATATTTACTAAGTGAGGTTCAAGAACTCCTCAGCAGCACTGCTGGCTTTGGCATGCACTGTGCCTTTGTTGCAAGAGTAGCAGAACTGCTGGTGCAGAACAGCAGCTTTGGAAGGAAGCAAGCAAGAACACCCACAGACAGCTTTCAAAACCTCGGATTTGCCTTTTTAGAGACTGTCTAGATCTGCACTGATTCAGTCAATATATTTTTTTAATCAATATTGCACTCAGTTTCCTGGATGCCCATCTATAAGAAGTCCCTAGCACTCTGTGGGAGGGAAGACTAAAAAAATAATAAAGTAAATAAAATGGAACTAGAACAGAATGTGGGTGTTTAGTATAACAAGTATGCTTTAACAGGAATGTAAGCAGCTTGCAGAAAGTATTCAACTTGATTGGCAGAAATCTCTTGGAAGGAAATTAATGATGCAAACTATTTAAAGGAAAATGAGAAATACAATTTAAGCATATTGGATACCCATTAAGGACCAAATTATTTAAAACCTATCATACAGTATGATCCAGCAGTCCTCAAAACTACTGATTTTATTTGGAACATTTATCCATCACAACTTAATCAAAGAAGTAGTTAAAGAGCAGGTTTGACATGTCTGTATAAATCATATTATGAATAAATGGTCAAACAACAATAGCAAGTGTTCATCTATCTGTAGAAAGAGAAGCTTACGTGTCTTCTATACTGGAATATCTTCATTGTCCTGGGAACTTTTTGTCTTCATGTCTCAATAACTTCTTATTTTTTAATAATGAGTCAAACTATGTTGATTATAACAGTGGCAGCAATATGGGGTTACTGGCAGAAGTATAGAATCCATTTCTTTTTCCTGAATATTTTTTTTCCTTCTTTATTGTTAAAGAGCAATAACCCAAGGAAATTGCTAACCTGCTCTTACCAGCCATCCATTCTATTGTCTCAACAAATTCTGTACCAAATATTCTTATTTTTCTGGGTAGGAAAACCACCTACTTAATAGCCCTGAATGCTTGACTGGCTATCAGAATATTCAATCACTTGCTTTTATTTTATTACTTGTAGAGTATTTCTAAACAAAGAAAATATGAAACAAAATCACACAACACCTGTATTTACATATAGAGCAAGATCAAAGCTAAAATTACAAAAAAAAAATAAAATCTGTCCATCTAACAATTTTTCTGATGGATTCAAAAGAAAAAGCCATGGATTCCAAGAGATTTCTGAAGGTTGTTCTTCACAGTGCTACTGCAACATCAAACAAATTCACCCAGAGGAAGGTGGCAAGAAAGGAGGAAGAGAAGCTCGTAAAGTCATAATCTTTGCTCATTGAGCTTCTGGTGAGAGATAATAAAATACTAGCTCTCCAAATACAGATGGAAGACATCTCCAGGGAAGGATCTAGGTTAAGTAAGGACCAAAACATTTGCAGGAATGATCATCAGGTGATTTGTCTCACACCCACAAAAGCAGTAAACCTGAAACAGACTCTCACTAGCTGTCCCATCAGATTACTGTTGATGAATATCAGAACTGAAACGTGTTGACTAAGAAACGTTATTTTCCTGCTTCACCCATCTTAAATGTTTGGAATGCCAGATTAAAATAATGTAATGTTGTATTTAATAATCCAAATTGATAACTGGGATTTACCTGCTGTTCCAAATAAGAAATGTTCTGTGACAGAATGTAATACTCTGGAAATAACATATCCACATTTTCTTCAAATGGCTGCAGAATAACAGTTACCCCTATTTTTTTTAATAGCATGACATGCATGCCAATTTTAATTTCTCCAAAGTCAAGTAAATCAGGCAACATGTGCACTACCTGACCTGTCATGTCATGCACTCAGCTATAAACATCTTAAAGTTATTATGCTTAACTAGCAAACTGGGAACATGTATTTCATACAAACTATTCTTCAGAGAGGTATCTGTATACTTTCTGTATATTAACTGGACTAGGGAAGGGCAGAAACATGCCAGTCAAAGAGGAACTGAATGACACAAAATTCCCAGAGGATGTACTACATTTCAAGTCTTTGTACTTTTCTCTTTTCAACAAGTTGTCTGAAATATTTACTTTAAATAAGCTACTTGATATTGAATTCTATTTCCCTGTTCCATAAAGTTTCTGCAAACAGCAATGCTGCAAGAAAACTCAAAACATATGCAGAGAGATCATTCCCTTCTTGCCTAATACTTCTGTCTTTTGTGCCTGGTGAAAAATCAGTGCAAGAAAGTGGTGTTCAATTCTACTTTTTTTTTTTTTTTTTTTTCTGGGGGAAAAAAAATAAGAAAAGGAAAAAAAAAAAAAAGAGAAAGAAATGGCAATGTGAGTCACAAGTCTTCTGAAGAAACAGGTTGATTCCTGTGCAAAGAATAAGCCAAGATTAAACTACAAGGTTGAAACTATGGAGCAGTCTCTGTTAAAAGGAAGAATCTACAGTGTTCAACCTTGCAGAGTTGCCTAAAGACCTTTCTACTTCCCAAGTTAAAGTTTCTCACACAAAAACATTCTTTATGCTCAATGGGCATCTGAAATAAACACAGTGGAATTCTAGTACTGTATTAATTGTTCTCTATTCTGTAATAATAATGAAGACATCAGAATAAAATATACCATTTTACAAGTGCTTTAAAGAGACAGTGACTCTATTTGAACTGATGCACTACAGATATGCAAATGAACTTCTACATGCCATTTGTAATTCCTGTGGTTCCCAAGCTGTCAAACACAAAGGCTGCCACAGTGCTTCAGCTCAGCAGACTACTCTATAAAAACACATCTGTTATTAGCACATTAATGAAAAGGCCTTTCCATAATATACATTAACATGTTAATATGCTCAATTTTATTTTTAACCTCTCTCAGCTTTCAAGCAATTTTTTGACAAAGAAAAAATAAAAATTGTGATCTGGGATGAGAAATCTACAACCTTGACAAATACTATTTTCTGATTCAGTGTGTCTGGGTGCATTTAGCAATTTAATGTAATCTAATGAAAATAGATTTTTTAGTTCTACTTGTGAATCCAACCATCAGAGTACAAACTGAAGTAGTTATCCCAGTATATCTATAAATTGTACTAGTGTGTCCAGTTATTTTAACAAGTTTGTAAGTTCTTTTAACCATTTTTGTTCTTACTGAGCTCCAACTGCTCTTATTTTCTAAATTAAAGGTAACCTTACCCTTATCCATATTAAGATTTTCTACCTAAAGCTGTACTGCTGCTGGCCACATACTCTGTGGCATTAAGAAAGCTTGATTACTTTAACTGGGACCTTAGCAGACAAGAAAATAATAAATGTTTTAAGAAGTGATGGTCAGCTTAACAAACATATGCCTGATATGACTTTTGTGACTTTGTTATAAAGAAAATGAGAGGTAATTTATAACCTTCTTGAAAATGCATGTAGAATAATTTACCAGTCAATAAATAACTAAAGGAAAGACAAGGCATCTTCATTGGCAGGCAGATAGTGGCTGATCATCCCTATTTAAGCACACCTTAGGTAAGAGATGCGCATCTAATGTAACACACAATATACACACAGAATTCCAGTAAACACACTGCAGTTCTTAATTGATCCTTGATCTTTCCATAAAATAGAAACTAGATAAACCTAGATTAATCTAATAGGCTTCCCCAAAATTCAGATACCAAATATAAGGAGGAATGCTTTGCAAATTCAAAGACTTATTACAAATTAAAACAATAGAGATTTTCATACAAAAAATAGTTGTGCCAGGTAATTTGCAGTTAATTCACAGTGCTTACTCTGTTTAATTATAACGTAATGGTGTTGTTCTCTTTATCATTGCTACAGTTCGTGAAAAACTTCAACATGAAGAACGGAATTACATATGTGTAATATTGATGGAAAGAAAGGATCAAGTGCAGTACAAATATGATATATAAGTCAAGATACTCATTAAATAGACCCTCAGAACAAATAACCAGAAAAGTATTTGGGTATATATATATAATGAAGGGTGTTCTTCCCCAACCCACAAATACTTTAAGTAGAACTTTATGTCATAAGTTACGTTAGTTTTGCCAGTGACAAAGTTCAGGTATCAGGAAACTTCATCTTGGACAATGTTGTTCTATTTGAACATCAGGTTACTTTCAAAAGATATCCTACAGACCAAGTATAGCACCAGAATGTCCTGTTTTCACCTTGCATCTGATTCTTTGTTCTTTTTATGTCTATTTATCCTGCAAAAACATTCATTAGTTCCAGCTGGTGTTAAAGGGACTGTATAGGTCAAAGGACATGAATCTTTTGAAGCTGAGTAGAACCTTGAAATTAAGTAACTGAATGCCTAAAGAATACAGTATATATGGAGAAGAGGAAAAAAAGAAGTCTCTCTATACATTTTGTATTTTTCATATTCCCACAAACCCTGAACAATACATATCTCACCGATTGTACTAATTGTCACCAATATAATGCCAGCAAACTTATTCACTATTGGGAAAAACTTTAAACACCTTTACTTTTTTATAAGTACTTGATCATTGTTTTTCTTCATTTATTATTGTAGCGCAACCCCCACAAGTTTTATTTCAAGTGAGACAGGAATGAATTTCAAAGATTACAGTTAAATAATCAATTTGCAGTTCTGCAAACATTAACACAGATGTGCAGTGTAAGTACAGGGTAACCCCACAGACACTGGAGAGCTGGTCATCTGAAGCCAAAAGTTTCCTACCCCAAACCCCCTAAGCGACAAAATGTAAGCCCAACTTTTTACATCAGAATTATTTACATGCATGAATATCTACAGGGAAGAACTACTCACATATATAAAACTACTGTGAGGAACAAAACCCGATTGACAATTTATGTCCACATTATAATTTCTAAAACACTTATTTTCAAATATAATACAATGCAATAGATAATATTTTATTAAGAAGTACTTGCTCAGAGCTAAATATAAACAGAGTACAAAACACTTATTAAAATGTCATTAAAACATTATGACGTTGAAGTACTAGTTAAAATTATACAATGAATGCATAGATCATAATTTGATTTAGATGACTGGTGGAAAATATTTTGAACAAATGAGATATATTTATGTGAAAGACCACATAAATACTAACTGAAAATAGATATTGACAGGAACAAACTCATTTTTAAGAGCAAGCTTGTTAATGTATTTTAATTTTTTCCCCAATTATCCTTTTCTGAGATTAGCCTCTGAATACATGATTACTCAGTCATATCACCTCGTGAAGAGATTAATCTCTAATAACACAAACATATGCCAAGACCAGTCCTTACATAATTAAATATCAACATTTAAGAAAAACTGTGAAATTCCTGAAAATCTAAGAAAAAGGTCTCTTTGACTAATTTATTTCAAATATTGCTGCCTCTTCCTTCATATAGAATTTTTTAGAATAAAGAAACCAAATCAAACTCAAAACAGTCAAATAAATAAAGGATTAAAAAAAAAAAGGCAGTGTTCATTTAGGGAAGCCAACATAAGTGACTGCTGTCATTACTCAGATAATTTTAAATAAAAATTGGTGTTGTGCCTTCTTATACTAATAAGCAGCATAACCTGCCAGTGACTACAAATTCAGAAAGAAGGGGAAGGGGAAAAAAAAAAAAACCTACAAAATTTGAAAAACCCAGAAGCCCTGAGGATTCAGAATTCAAATAGAAGCCTTAAGAAAATGAGTAAAAAGCCCAAATGGAAAGTTGAGGTGAAAGAATTCATAGGACAGCCAGAAAGCAACGACTGCATCCTAGGAGCAAAGCAGTGAAATGATGCATGCAAATAACGACTAATTGCTTGAAGACCTAGGAAGGACAATATGAAGAAACATATAGAAAAGAATATCTGAAAATCTGCCACAAGCCTAGCATAAAGCTTGGCATTTTCAGCAAAATGAATGGTATTCCATTAGGCTTATGTAGAAGAGGGTCCTCCAATTTTAAGTCATATAGTGGTTTTTCTTTTCAGCTATTTAGACTGAAGACTATTGAAACCTGTAACCTCAAAAGAGACAAGGTATACAAAATAGGGGCTTCCAAGCAGAAAAATTCTGTCCTGGTGAAATCCAGCAAAATGATAAAATCTGCAAAATGTCTTGGGCAAAAAAGTAATAGGGAGAAGAGAGAAAAAGGAGCTTCAACAGGCACATTTAAGCCAGAGATATTTTGCTTGGCTTTTCAGACCACTTCTGTTTCTTCGTCGCTTCAATGCTGCTAAATTACAGGCACTGTAAGTAAAGCAGATTTAGCTGAAATTATGAAGGAGAAGGAAAAAAGGGAATAGAATTCCTATTGACGGCAGAGACAGGAAATGAAATTCAAAGTCTTGGAAACCTTGGCTCATTTTTTTGTAAGAACTTTTGAAGCATTGCTAGTACACATTTTAATTCATCAGTGATGGTAGCTTAAAATTATCTAAGGCACAGAGCAAGAGGTTTGGTTTTCTGTCAGAAGCTCTGTTTTGAATTGGAATAAAAAAAGTAATCACTATATACTCATATGCATCATCACTGTCACAGAATATACTTATATTCAAGATTCACATCGATACTGTCTCCATGAAATCACAGGTGATACATGGTAAGCTTTCTCTCCTTCTCTTCACATAGTTCAATATTCTACCCCTAAAACCTAGGACTGTATCTGTGAATTAGAAAAAAAGGCATAATAAAAAAAAAAAAAAAAAAAAAAAAAAAAAAAAAAAAAAAAAAAAAAAAAAAAAAAAAAAAAAAAAAAAAAAAAAAAAAAAAAAAAAAAAAAAAAAAAAAAAAAAAGATAAAAACTGCCTAAATCAAAACAAGACAATGGATTCTGGCCACAGCTCAGTGTTGTGCTAAACATTGAAGAAAAAGACCCTAATTAGCCAGCCGCACCATGTATTAATAAATGAATGCTGAATATCCAAAAGGATGGCAACCTGCAGTGACTGTCTAAGCCAACGATTCATAGAGAATTTCCCCCACAGAAGAAACATGAGGTATACATTGTCTTTTTGAGCTAGGAATTGCCTGTTAAGTGAATTCCACAAAAAAGATAGCATCTCTCTTACCATGTATGCAATGGAGCTTAACCTAAAATAAAAAGCTTTCTGTATATTAGAAAACTTATTAACGTACTTCCTGCTTTTCTCTATAGAGATATTTGTACCAAGCATAAGCATCTTGGATCTCTTTGGTATCAGTCGTTAAATCTGTTGGTGTTTATAGAGAAACCTTGTCCCAGACACTCCTTCAGTTCCACCTTCTTGTTTGAGCTAAAATCCCAGATTGGAAAAATAAGTCCAGGAGAAATTCAAAAGCAACCATAGTGCCACATATTATTTAATCACAGGGGCAGAAGCATAGGAATTTCTTCATGGACTGAGTTCAGGACATCTCCTTGAGGCAAAACAATATTTCTACCGGGCTAAAGCACTGTGTTTATGTACCTGAAGAATGATAAACTAAAAGCCAGAGCTAGTGTGGAGTTTGTAAGTACTCACTTAATGTTTACAGCCATGAAATGAAGCAGATCATAAAGCTTTTGAATTAACCACTGTGCATATAAGCATTTCTCCCAGGACCAAAACTCAAACTGGGAATAGTTTGGATGATAGAACAGTGACACTTACAATAAGTTAACTGTAAACACTTTTAAGAAACAAGGACAAGCAGCAAAGTTCCCAAATCATGCTTTAATATTTAGAATGTTGCACAGGTCACATCAAATTAAAAACTCCTCAAAAATACCAGAATGGGAGAGTTAATCCCCAAACATTTCCTAAATGTGTTGAGGAAACACTTGTAGGATTACTTCTTTTTATTTTAAGACTGCAGTGTTTTTAACTTCATACCAGCAATTCATCAGTCCCCCTTCAGGCACAGGAAATTTGTTTGACCCACAATGATGGACTGATTTACTTCGGACATTGTGTGACTTATGAAGGTACTAGCTTGTGTTTTGTATGAGGGGAAGTTTATTCTTACTCAATCCCTCATCACTCCTTAAGCTCATCTATAAAACAGCGATCATCACACATAGACATAAGACTGAGACCAGGTCAGCAAGGCAAAACATAGCTTTTACCTTTTGATCTTCACAGTTAATTTTTGTCAACAAAACGAAAGATACATGTGTTATATATAACATGAAAAATGATATTTAAAGAACTTGCAAGAGAATATGGAATAGAATAGAAACAAGAAAAAAAGTCTATGCCTGAATCTTGATATTTCTGAAATCAACGCAAGGAAAAAGCATCAGCTACAGCAGAAAACTAATTTTGCTAAAAGGAAACTGGTAACACGGAGCACAGGGAAATATCCAAATACACAAAAACTGTGGTCATGTTTGATGCTGTGCTCACAGGTCAGAGAGTTTTTTTAATATTTAAAGGAGCAATCACAACATTCAGTCAGGGAATGACGATTTGAACAATTACTATAGTAGCATTTAATCAAGGGGACTTATAATTCTTCCACAAACTTTCAAATTTTCAAGAAACACAGTTTCCCTTCTTTTGTCAGCCTGAAGTAAGAGTGGAAGCAGATAGAAACCAATACTTTATAATTTCATATTTTGGAAAGTTTGCTTAAGTTAAAGAAAGAGGCACTTCCTCAGGCTTTTGAAACCTATCTCATATGTTAGTGATTGGAAGCAAGAAAACATACATCATGCTGCTGCTTGAGTCTAGAGGTGATATCAAACAACAACAAAAAAATTCCCCAATTTGCCAAATATATACTTTGACTTTCTTACTTTATTTAGTTGTCAAGAAACCAGGAGAATCTGAGAGCAGCCCTCTTAAAGGATAACAATTCTTGACAGCAAATTCTTGTCTGTCTTCAAATTGTTTTCCTTTTTCTGACAGCTTTCCAATCTTCTCCAGAATTAGCTTGGATTGGTTTTCTTTCCTCACAGTTCCAGTTTTCTTCACGCTTGTGGTTAGCTGGAAGATAGTATTGTCTATGGTACACTACATTAATGACTACCACAGAAAAAGCTGACAGTACAGCCTACAGTCATATCCCACAGTCCAGCAATAGGTGGCAATTAACTGACCTGACTGCACTGTTCAGCCCATTAGATGAATTGAGGAGACGGGGGTAATACTTCCAATAGCCACAGTTATCTTGGGGTAACATTTCAGGACCACCATGGCTCAAGCATCAGCCCTGCTATTTGTTCTGCATGGCAGGGCACTGGATCGCAAGGGCTGGGAGCTCTGTGTTACAATGCCTTACCCAAATAAAAACCTAAGAGGAAGGCTCATCAACTCCCAAGCCAGCCTCCCTTCTCTGCCACACTCTCCACAGGCTCAGGAAACGAGGTACCAGAACAGGCTTCCCAGGAAGCATTCAAAATACACGTAGATGAGGCCCTTAGTGACATGGTTTAGCAGTGGACTTGGCAGTCCTGGCATAACAGTTGGACTTGATCTTACAGGTCTTTTCCAACCTAGTTGATTGTAAGGGAGATATTTGTCTCCATCTGAACAGCAGCATACCCAAAAGGGCCAGACTTCAGGGACACAAGCATCTGAACTGCTAGGAAACTGTAGCTAGAAAGACTTTTCTGACAACTGAAACTGATAGAGAAGTTAAAACTTTATTTGGAAAGTCAGGACAATATGCATTTGAGGCAATACATATTATTCCATATTAAACAGATTAAAATTTATGCATAAAGGAAACTGCAAAAATCAAATAGATGAGGTACTAGTAGTCAAGTAGCAATGCGTAAAATAAAAGCAGAATACAGCATGAAAGAAACAGCTGTATCAAATATTCACTAATGGGCAAAACTGCAGAACCACATTATTGAAAGCCTGGGAGCACCCTTGGTTTCCGTGGAAATTAAACCCTTTACTGCAGATGAGGAATTTAGTTAGCAACATTTACAGGACACCTTCAATAAAAGCAGATCACTGGAAATAGCAATCAAGCTCATTGATAACCTTGCTCATAATCAGCCTTCTACAATAGCAGTAAAAATCCAAAACACAAGGTAAGTGTCCACAAAAGGGCACTTTATTCAAATTGTGATACAGACTCTCTTGTAGTCTTAACAAGCATGAAATATGGCCCCTGCATTTTAGAAAGGAACATAGGAAAATATTCAGCATGCCAGAAATAAGAGTTGAAAAGCACCTTCTACGTGTTCTAAAAATAAACAGGTAAGACTGTTGCAACACAATTCTGTTTTATCATGGGAACGTTATTACATTATATCAAGTATATCAATGTTAATTTATCCTGAGTTTAAAAAAAAAATAAAAAAAAAAAAAATAAAGCTTCCTAAGGTTTTTTGGTGGTTTGTTTTTTTAATGTGGTAAACAGGATAAGGAACACCTCACAAAAAGGAAAGTTTTGAAACAGTTCTTTTGGTTGTTTTTTTTTTTTTTTTGTTTTAAAGCAGTGTATTGTTTCTGTGCAGAACCAAGAACATCAATAATGATTTAATCTTATTTTGTAAAGGCAGTTTTTGTGATTCAGAATTCCAACTATGAATCTTACTTGATACTGCTCAGCCTTTTATTTTGAAGCTTCTTGTTTCTTATTAAAGAAAATGTAAATTGCTCTGAAAATGTTCTCTGTGCATAGGAACAGGCAAATCTCCCAGGGAACAACCTACATCTCTGAGGCTGTGACCAATCATTTGGCTGTTGAAATTAAAAGATACTACATAGTCTCAACTTCTTAGGAAATGACAAGCTCAACTTCAGAAATATAAATTGCCAAATACTTGGGGTTTATTTACCATAGAAGAAAACAAATTCTTTCCTACTTTTCAGATTTTCTTCATACCCAGAAGGATCTCTGGCATTTCTAGATGCATTGTATGCAGTGCCCTAAGGGTAGTTCTGTTTGTATTATTATAGGTGGCTTTGAGAGCACAAAGGGAAGCTGAGCAGCTCTATCCTGGGCAAACTGTGAATGAGAGCCCTGTAATACAAATGGAGGCACCCCGAGGGCACCACTGAATTTGTGTGTGTGTCTATGTATCTGTGTGTGCATGCTTTAAAACATAACCAGGGCACAACTCTTTCAGATGAACTGATCTCCAAAGGCTGAAGTCCTGACAGGACTACTTTTCCCTTTCCTTTAATATTTCTTTTTCCACATGCCTTGGCTTGCTTTCAGTGTTATCAGTGTCTCTGATAACAAAACTACTTTTGTTTTTCTAACGTATTCAAGGCCTTATGCTTTGAAAATTTTCCCTTGCAGTGACTGATTGTCAAACTTGTCATAAAGAGCAACCCTAAGTAATTACATTTAAATGAATTTAAAAAAAAAATTGTGCTTCCATTAAAATCCTAAAGGGTCTATTTATGATCTTGTTTCCTTAATCGATTAAGATAAGTTCATTTCAAAGTAGCCTAACTTCTACATATACCTGGAAGACCCAGAAATACCTCCTCCATGAACAGAAACATATACATGAAGCACTTGGTGCCCTCAGGCTGCTAAAGGACATACATGGAGTTGCTGGAGCAAGTCCAGAGGAGGGCCACGAGGATGATAAGAGGACTGGAGCACCTCCCGTATGAAGACAGGCTGAGAAAGTTGGGGTTGTTTAGCCTGGAGAAGAGAAGGCTGCGTGGAGACCTCATAGCAGCCTTCCAATATCTGAAGGGGGCCTACAAGGATGCTGGGGAGGGACTCTTCATTAGGGACTGTAGAGGTAGGACAAGGGATAATGGCTTTAAACTTAAATAGGGGAAGTTCAGGTTAGATATAAGGAAGAAGTTCTTCACAGTGAGGGTGGTGAGGCACTGGAATGGGTTGCCCAAGGAAGTTGTGAATGCTCCAACCCTGGAGGTGTTCAAGGCCAGGCTGGACAGAGCCTTGGGCAACATAGTTTAGTGTGTGGTGTCCCTGCTCATGGCAGGGGGGTTGGAACTAGATGATCTTAAGGTCCTTTCCAACCCTAACCATTCTATGATTCTATGGAAAGCACAGTTGTTAGTGATAGCAGCTAATGGTGAACACTGTTTATAAGTTACCTAAGAAGATCTAAGAGTCATTTAAGAATGAAGCACTTATGCCTATGCAAGTCACAACCTTCCTTCTAAATTTATTTAGATCATACAGCACAATTGTTAGTAAAAAAATCTGGATTGAAAAGATACCTTTATGTCAAACTTGGGATCAGCCACTATGAATAACTCAATTTCTTTTAGGGGAAAAAGCAAGGTATGAATGTGGATGCTTGCAAAATAACTGCCTTCTCCTATAAGAATGCTGAGGAGCCCCTAGGACATCAAATAATAACAAAAGTAGAAAGCTCATCCTTTGCTTTCTGGTTTTATATTAACAAATTACTAAAGCAGCAGAAGTTTGGTCAATACCTCTGATTTTAAGACTCACTCATTCAAAATGATGTTGTTTGCATTCAGTTATAATGTGCAAGGCTTAGGAACAAAACAGGCATTACTCTCCCTTTTCGTTTTTCTGATTCTTTGTCAAATGCTGCATTTTTCAATTTTCAAAAAGAGTTTGACACATTGATTATACATCCATTGACACGGACAGACTTCAGTGGTATAGGACAATCACTGTGCAATGGAGCTTACAGTCAGCTTTGACAGTCAGACAGACATGCTTAATTACGGTTTTTCCTCATTAGAAAGGCTGCCTAAACAAACCCTAAGGGTTTTTTTGTTTGTTGTTTTCTTTTTCTTTCTTCAATCAATGAAAGAAATATGTCTATTTTGGATATTTTCAATGAAAAAAGATCAGTTACCTTCAATTCCATAAGAGTATGGAATAACCACACTTAATTTACCAGATAGTAAACATACTCAAAACTAACATTCAGCATGTTTTCAAGCTGTTTATTTAAAACACCCTGGAACTTTCATTCACGATATGCCTTTCAAAATATATAGACAAAGGTTTTTCTCATTTGGGTTGAAATTCATTCTGTGCAAGTACTCATTTATATCTTTCCTAAAATTCAAACTAAGCTTCCCCCTCTCCCCTTAAGGATGTAATTACTATCCTTCATTTCTATTAGTTCCCATGACATGCCTGTCTTCCAAATGGAGAATAATGCATTATCTTTGCCCCAAGGAATTTATATTCGAAGATAAACCATATTATTGTCCTTAAAATTAATTATTTTAAATAAAAAAAAAGATGCTAGGATGCAATTACTACGTTCAAGAGGACACATTTAGTTCTCTTTAAATTCATGTTGAAAAATGCTGTATGTTTAATGGCATGATTCAGCTAATAATATGCTACAACAGGAACTATATTTGTAAAGTCAAATATAATATGCATACAGATAAAATATCTGTTTAATCTACTATCCATGTGCTAAAATAGAAATTATAGATTGATGTTTGCTTCCAGTGTGACACAACTGTGGATGAAGTCTTAAACCTTTCCTTGATACTCTTGCTTCCTAAAAGTCAAATATACAAGAGGTTTTTTCAGAACACTAATCCTATTACATGTGACTGAAAAGAAAAAACAACAAAACAAAAATCAAAAACAAAAACCACCCCCCAAAAAAACAAAAACAAAAACCAAAGACTCTCACACTTAAACCTAACAAAAATCCCCAACCCAAACCAGAAAACAAACATCTCCTCACCCCCCAAAAAACCTACCCCAAACCAAACCCAAAACATGTATTCAAGGTCATTTTACAATATTTTTAAAGCCTCAACTATTACAATTTAAGTGCAT
Source organism: Nestor notabilis (assembly GCF_000696875.1). Classification (NCBI taxonomy): domain Eukaryota; kingdom Metazoa; phylum Chordata; class Aves; order Psittaciformes; family Psittacidae; genus Nestor; species Nestor notabilis. The sequence continues at coordinate 52,425 of NW_009931042.1, forward strand.
AACTGCAATAGCTACATGTCATTTCTGCATTATAATAGAGCAAAAATAGCAGATAAGATAGTATATTGGGACAGTCCATTTAGATGCATGCAACCTTTTGAATAAGATGATGAAGCTTTTAATTATTTAAGCTTGCTGTTTTGCTTCTACTTAGTGCCCCAGACTGTCTTTATTTATTTGATAAAGCAATATATTCTTCAATTTTCCTCCTAACCCTCATCCTCTCTTTTACATCATGATTAGGAGGAAAAGTATAAAAATGGGTCTCCCACTGACCACAGTTGAAGAAAATACACATTTAAGTGGCAGGATAGAAGGTACAAGACATCAGGAGAGAAGAATGGAAAACATTTGGAAGTTATATAGTGGTTGAAGACTCCATCACTAGCAGGTGTTAGAACAACTTAATTATATTAAGCAGGTATTGGTTGCATCTGATTCTGCTCTGTGGAAGATGGATGAACTGGATGACTGCTGGAAGCTGTTCAGAGACCTGTTCCTTGCCATTTTTCACAAATTTAAGTTTTAGGATAGCTTCTACCTTCTTAAGTACAGCAAGATATGGTTTCAAATGAATCTTCAATGAAGATATCACACAAGACTAAGTCCCACTTAAAATATAGTCCTTTATAATAACAGAATGTGCATATTTGGTAGCAGGATGAGACCTCACAGATCTCATTTGCAATTTCTTTTGTTTAGACTGCCTTATGTGTCATAGCCAGAAATCCTTGATCACTCATGCAAGAAGTAAACTTGAAATTCTTCATTTTCAGGAAACACTGACATGCTGTTTTTCTCATATACCAGAAAAATGTTAAATGAAATGACCTGTACAGGTTTCATTTGAATGGACCTATGACAGCTACAATTGCAGTACAGTTTCAAGCCTGACAACACATCTGTATATTTTCAAATGTTGTAGTCTAAGGAGCATCAGCACATTTTTTATTTGCTTGCTTTCAGATTCCAATAAACCAATTACCTTTCTTCCACTGTTACTTTAACACATTTTAACCAGAATTAGCAGAATAACAAAATAATAATAAAATGTGCAGATTTATTCTATCACCCTGTTGAATTCTTTTGTATTAGAATGAAAGATGCTTTTAAGTTGACTCGTATGTCTTATTATGCATGAAACAAAAACACATTTTCAGAATAATTCTGTGTATTTTCTATCCCTTCATATTCCAAATTTAGAATGGGGACACACTCCTTCCAGAAACTGTTGCTGATGCTGGATGGATGGGAAAGGTGACAGCATTAAGTGTGGCAAACTGAAAACTTCAGGTCTCCTCTTATGGGAGTAAAAGACAGGGTTTGGCTCTGCATACACCGAGTAATAGAAAAAAAAAAAAAAAAAAAAGAAAAAACCAAAAACCCAAAACCAAAACAAAAACCAAACCAAACAAAAACAAACAAACAAACAAAGAAAAGCACCCCACCCGAAAAACAAACCCCCCACAAAACCACAAAGGCATTTTAGCCTATGAGCACTGGAAAGCCTTTAGCTGTCGCTAACACAGAATAAATTATTTTTTTCTTTTTAAATAGATATAACCAAATAAAAAGACAGCAAACATGCTCTCTAGGTAGGAAACTGAAGCAGAATGCCAAGTTGTTTCCTTGGACTAGATGAAGTAAGACATTTGCCAAACTCCAAGGCATGTGTTATGTGACACCCAACTCCTCAGATCACAGTAAAAGCTTATTGAGGTTTCTATTTGACCTATTTGACCAGCACAGGGTTTAAAAGCAGTTGAAATAAAATTGCAGTCAACCATTTAATCTATGTTCCAATTTAATCCATCTTCCCAGTTTCGGAGTCAGGGGTGCTTATGATCTGTTATCTGAACTGCAAAGCCATACAAGTAGAAGGCCTCACACGTTTCCTTATATAAAATTAGTTAATGCTAAAACCCAGTTTTTCCAAGTCTTAAGGAAAACTTCTTAAGTGTGAACATAATCTATGTATTCATGTAGATATATAAATTTGCATGTATCTAGAAACTATTGTTTCTTCACATTCATGTTCCTGTACAAAGATTAATATACATTTCCTTCATTCTACTTTATAAAAATGAAGATATCTTATGGACAGTTACAGGAATATCACCTGAAACACTTTGAACATGTGACTAAGAGAACTATTAAAGCATAGAGAATGTAGCCTTAGTTCTGGGATTAATTAGTTATCGGTCAGAATTTGATACTGAATCTTTGAATATTGTTGAACAAGAATTTCTTCCACCAATCTTTGGACAAGTAAAACCAAACAGTCTTCAGCAGATTAAATCCAAGGATTCTCTGTAAGAGTGGCTTAATTAAAAAGGCTTAAGAAATGCTTTAATACAGTGAATAAGAACTGTATGACCCTTAAAGGTTAACTGAAAGTTATCACATTTTTGAAGATGAGTGATCAATAAGAACTCAAAGGAGGAACTCAAAGATATTTTAGGAGTTGCTACTAGGTAGAAAATAAGGAAAGTAACACATGTTGTATGAGCTTTAGGTACCACCCAAAGCATCCCCCAGGACTGCTGAGGTGCTGCACACAGCAACGGCTCAGCACTAAGCCTATACAAGTTCTTCCATCTTCTGAGGACTACAAAGCATTAAATGCAAGATCTCTTAGAAGTGATACACACGCTTTCTTTCTGTCATTAGTTTGTAATTGCTTCTTTATGGTAGATTCATGGCTGCACTTCTACCCCTTCATTCCTACAGATGTTGATCAATAGCTCATCTTTAATCACAATCTTATCTTAATGAGACCAACAAGGAAACCAGAGCCAGCATGGGCTTTCTGGTCCAGCATTGCTACAGTTCTGCAACATAATGATCAGGCTTGGATGTCAGTACATCTGAGAAGTTATATCAAAACCAAGGTAAACCCCTGGACCTCTAAGAAATTATCTAGACTATATGAAAGTTTAAAAAAAAACCCAAAAAAAACAAAAAACCAACACAACCCCCCTCAACAAACAAACAAACAAACAAAACCCACCAAAAAAAAAAATCCAAACCCAAACAAACCCAAATCAATTGAAGAAAACAAACCAAGAAGAAAACCAGTGGCAGCCAGTACTAATGTATGGGACTGAACTATCCAAGTTTTTCGGTTCTAGCTAAATTAATTTTACTAGAACTGTTACAGATGCTGGCAAAAGCACTTAATGAGGGAGACACAAGGAGAGTGAAGAGGGGGCACTATGGAATTAAATTAAACCATTTAAAACAGAATAAAGCAAATGGATAAAAAGCAGCTAATGAGACCTGTATTAGAGCCATCCCAACAACAGAAAGTTACCAGGAAATACTGTATTAGTAAACTATAATGACACTATTTTAATGGATACATTCCAAGCACAGTTCAGGAAACGAATGGACAAACACAAATATGGACACAAATCAACTACCTCAATAACAACCACATCACCAGCATCAGTCATATAAAAATGCAGGAAAGGGTGGTGAGGCACTGGAACAGGTTGCCCAAAGAAATGGTAAATGCTCCATCTCTGGCAGTGTTCAAGGCCAGGTTGGACAGAGCCTTGGCAACATGGTCTAGGGCGAGGTGTCCCTGCCCAGGGAAGGGGGATTGGAACTAGATGATCTTAAGGTCCTTTCCAGCCCAAACCATTCTATGATCCTATGTAAAGCAATTTGTTATAAAGATTTCAAGGAAAACTGCATGTGATCTGGGAGAAACATTAACCCAACATGTATTTAATCTCAGTATGCAACTGCTATCCGCTGCTTTCCTGGTACAGGTTCATGGTGAAAGAAAAGAACTCCAAATGAGTTGATCAAACCACCCTCAGGCAAAAATATATCCCAACTTCCTTGCTAGAGATATTTGCAAAGCAAGCATACGGTCCTGAACATGCAGACCTTTGTGAACAATTTATAGTTCACAAGCTGCTGCCACTGTTTGTCATCTGCATTTCTGAAAAATGTCATATATGTAGCCTGTCAATGTACTGAAAATCATTTTCAAGGAATTAGTCCCCTGAACTTTGAAGGAAATGATTCCAAACTGTTTTGTAGCAATCTGACTTGACATTGCAATATGGAAATCGTGTGAACTATTTGTTTCTGCAAAGGTAGCCTCTATGTGTGTCCAAGCACAGGAGAAAAGCTGCAATATTTCTTAATTCAGCGAAACTGGGGAACGTGCATGTAAATACAACACATTAGACTTGCTAGTGTTATCTTCTAGCTAGACATGTTCCTAAAGGAACACAAAAATCTTTTATACCACTCTAAATCCAGATATAGAAAAAAATATAAAGAAAGAAAAAATAATTTGGTCCATTCTTCTTTGGAGATCCTTATCCTTTTTTTCCCCACCAAGGTTTCCCCATAAGGAGAGGGTGCTGGTAACCCCAGGGGCTAGGAGCAGGAAGGCAAATACATGTCACTGTGCATAGTGAATAGTAACTTCTTAGGACTTAGTTGTAGATCAGCAGCTAGAAATTTTAGCTTTTATTAACCTAATATTTCAGTTTACTTGCTCTATTGCTGCTATTGATCATGAATTTATAGTTCCCCGACTGACAGTTGATTACAAGTCATTAATAAATTCATAAAACCACTTCAATCCTGATTTTAGCTTGAACTACTTGACCTGAGTGGTTTATCTCTACAGCTGAGGCTGCTGTCCAGTTAGTACATAACATGCTGCCTGCTCTGATGTCCTCCCTAAACTCAAGCACTTTTGTCTAGCTACTTAGGGCTGTTTTTTTCAGGACAGAAGTTGTATTAACTCTGCCAACCACATTGCCAAAATAGGCATTTCATTACACAAAAGAATAGTCATGTCATAACACTATTTGTTTATTCAAATCTGTACAGAACATCAAGTTCTCTCGACTGGACACCATTTAATCAAATTTCAGATGCAGAAACAGCCTCAAAAATTACAATGCTGCCAGTTTAACTTTTCTTCCAATTTTGTTTATCCCACTTATAACCTTCAAATGATATTTTTAGTTTTCATTATAAATACATCTACTTGAATCAAAAACATTTTCAAAACTATTGCTTTGGAGAAGGGCCTCTTTCTCCCATCATTTAACACCAATGTAAAATGCAGTAGAATAAAAAGCTCATTGTATATTTGGTAAAATAAAGAGTTCTCACACTTCATTTGAATTAGATAATTGAAAGTTACATGTATACATTTCTATTCGGAGACCTAAACTCAGTATTACAAAACTAGAAATACTTGAAAACAGAGCTTTCTGGTTTCTAGAAACACAACAACCTGTAACAGCCAGAAGCACCTCTGGATGTTTCTATCCAGTCATGGATGGCATCCAGCCATCTTGTGAAATAGGAGCTGCCTATATTATAACAGCATTTCAATACAGACTTCTCCTAGCAAAGGATTTAAGCTTGTCCTTTTTCTTACTTTCATATAGGTTATGAATGTTATTTCTTAGAATTAGATATTGGTCCTAGCATGTTTTAGGATTTTGTTTTACTGGTAGATTAAAAAAAAAATAAAAAATAATTCAAATCAGCCATAAGTAAAGACAAAATAATTGTTCTTACCAAAACAAAAGTCAGTCATATGGGGACAAACAATATCAGGCATTTCATTTAGAGGAACTTGTCACTAATGGTGGAAGACCTGAGCTGGATTCACAGCATGATATACACACTGGGTAGAACAGTCCCCTTGTGAAGCAAGTGGGATCAAATTTCTTCTCTCTTTCAGTTTTTTAGTGTCTTGGCTATTAGGTAGAACATCTCCAGCATTATTTCAACCACTTCTAACAGATGTATTAACTTAAACACACATTTCTTTGATGGCTGTGATATGTCTAAAGAAAGACAAGTTCCAGACTTTTTCCCCCCTAAACCCAGCAATTTCTATAAGTTTGTCTTTTGAACTTTGACAAAAATACTGTCACATCCCCTCGCTGAGACTAGATTTTCATTTATCAAATTAGCATCCACCTATATATGGTTTGTCAAAGTAAACACCAGCATTACAAAAAAATATTTAAAGTTCTTTGCATTTAGAACTTTCAGTCTGACAGATATAAGGTTGTCACAAACCCATTCTTAAGATTTATCCCTAAAGTTACCAAGGTTAAGGTAGCACATGATGCACTCCATTGATAGAAAGGTGTCCTTTTCTACCAACACAGCTGCACTTGAAGAGGATTGCTCCTCACAGTGTAAGCAAAATGTTGAACATTCGATCAGTAAGCTATTTAGATTTTAAGAATAAAGGCTTCTATACTTCCCCTAGGTATTTATTTGCACCACAGTAACTTTTGGAGCAACATGCAATACAGTTATTAAGCTCTTATTTAATTTAAGGCTTTTCTCAAACAAAAAAACCACCCCCACCCCCCTCCAGAAAAAAAACCCACAAAAAAAAAGTTTTCTTATCTCACCCCCAAAAATTTGGCTGTATTTCACTGAAGATACTGAACATAAGGAGGAAGAAAAGAAAAACAAGAAGAAGAAAAAAATAGAAGCACCTGGAAGTAGAAACTCTCTCTATAGATGATCTTCTTTCCTGCCTGAGAAAAAGTATTTGTTCCAAGCACCAGTGTAGAGATTTATTGTTTGTTTCTCTTGGAAAGCTAACCTTTCAAGAGAATCGCACTCTGGATTGGACTAAAAGAGAACAGGCTGTGAAGAGAAGATTATTAATTGAAAAGGTAATTCCTAGCTGGGCTGAGAATACATACACAACCTCTCTGCCAGCTTTTTTTCTGCAGCAAAGGACTATGTTCAAGTACATAGTGACTTCTCCTAAAATTGATCAAACAGATTTTAGTCCCCACTCTAAATATTGGCAGAGGGAGAAGAGGAGACTTAAATGTTTCTTACATACCCCAAACATCACAATTTCTCTACAGAACTACGAACTTTAGATTAAAAGCAAAAGGAAAACAACTTGAAAAAAAAAGAACCACTGTGAGTACATCCTGTTTCAGCAGCATCTTGTGAAGTAATCCTTAATCTCTGATTATAAGGATTTCTCCAGGGATATCTATTTCCCACATCGATTTCCCCTCCTTGTACATCACTCAAGGTGTCAAGATAGACCTCCACTACTAGTTTATTGGTCCAGCCTTGGCTGCATTTAACACATTGCCTCTCCTAGTTGTAAGGCACCATCATCTAATTTATCTGGAATGACTTGGGGTCTATGTTAATGTCAGAGAATAAAAATAAAAATTAGGAGGAAGAGAGGAGGAAAGTCCTCAGCTTTCTAATTTACTCTCCTCAATTTACTGCTCTCTGCAAGCCCACTAGCCACAATGCTCTCTGAAATCACAGAAATCACAGAACAGTCCAGGTTGGAAGATAGTCAGGTCCATTCTTTCATGGATGAGAGAGTCTCAATGAGATTATCTAGTACACTGACCGGCTGTGGCTTGAAAACCTCCATTGGAAAACCTCCATGGGTACTCCACCATGTCCATGGAGAGGCTGAAGAGTATAAAAGCGTTCATGCTCTTCATTCACATTACCCAGGGGGGATACAAGAGAGATTGCCATTATAATTATATCCTTACTTAGGATACATTAAATAAACTACTGTTGTCCAAAGCAGCACATAATAGCAATAGTATTTCATCATACTAGTCTTAAATTAAGCAACCTATACAAAGAAGTTACTGTGTTTCTTGTTCTATTTTATCAATAGGCATAGACAAACAGCTCCCTTTCCCGTAGAGATGACTACACAGAGAGGTTATAATGTGTAATATTAAAGTAATCAGATCAGCTGATTGCGAATTACCAGCAGTCATCCAGAAAATTTACATCTATTACTTCTGCAAGTAAAATTGGATCTACTATTTTCTAACTACGTGAACACAGATGATTAGCTTCACCTGGTTTTACCTGTATTCACCACTATGAAATCTAAGAAACAGATAATTTACTTCCTCTGTGAAGAACCGAGATACCTGAAGAGGATTGCCCCCCCTTAAGTGATAGATAATTTTAGTGATTTTAGTATGTTTTGTCTTCTTTTCCAGAAGAGAAACAGGTCAAAGATATTACAAGAAAAATCTGAGATTTTAAATTTAATTTACATTTTTGGAGCTACTTGATGGCAGTGAGGTGCAACATTGATGTCAATCAATACCACAGTATCACTCCTTTTTTTTGGGAGGAAATCCCTTATTTACATGACCTAAAAAACCCAAACCAAACCAAACAACAAAAAACCAACCAAACAAAAAAACCAAAACCCCCAACCCCCCCCCAAAAAACCCCAAAACAACAAAAAAAAAAACAAACAAAAAAAACAACCAAAAAAAACCCAAAACAAACAAAAAAAACAAACCAACCAGGAAAAAAAAAAAAAACAAACCCAAGAACATAAAACCACCTCTGCCTCCAAACACACAAAACAGCCAACCAGAAATCCTTCAAGTATATCTTTACCTGATTTGCTTTGAATGGTTTCTTTTTGGGAAAAAAAATCAAGATTTCTGTTATCCCTTCTACAGACAAGTAGGAACTTTCTCAATAGGACCATTTGTGGGTCGACTGCATATAATCACTGAATTTTATTGATATGGTTTGGATATTTTTTTTCAAATGAGAAAAAACATTTATGAGGAAAACATGCAACACATTAAACTTATTCCACAAGAAATATTTGTCATACTTTCCCTGAAATTTTGGAAATATAATAATATGCTTTTTACTGTAAAATGAATCACTAGAGATACAATAAAGACCCTCTGGTTGAGCTTCAGTATTCTTTTCATTAGGCAAAAAGGAAAGAAAGGAAAATAGCAAAGCCCCATTCAGCAAGATTACAGTATAATGTCTGCCAGAGAAATGAACTCCAGTAAGCAATCGTCTTCAAGATGGGGTGATCCCAGCTGTTCACCCATTTGGACCAAACTGATGAGCACGTAGAAAATTACGCAACTGAGCTGCCAAACATTTCCCACTGCTCCAAGCGCAGAGCCAACTGAGCTGCTGAAACCATAAGGTGATGCTCAAAATAAGCTCATTCACAATGTGCTTCTCTCTTCTCCTTGGTGTGTGTGAGAAAGCATATATTTCAGCACCAAGAGGACTTTGAGACACACAGAAACAGAGATAAAGAAAAACTAATTAAGCTCTCTGTATGCTTGCAAGCATTGCTAGTCATTGTAAACAGCAAAATATCTTGCTCACCAGCCACATTTCAAAGAATCCCAGAAGGCTACTGCTATCGCCCAGGTAGTAGAAAGGAAGGAAGATTGGAAATGTGACCAGCTGCATTCCCTATTTGCTGTGGAGAGGTGGGATGCAAGGAGGAAGGAGATGAAGGGAAACACTGCATTAGATTTCTCTGTAGAAGGGCTGTTATAACAAACCATTAAAAGGAATAGTTTGTTTAGTGCTATAACCACAAGTGATTCTAACAGACATCATTTTCCATCTTCATGTGATCTCCTCTGTTTTTCTCTCCTATAATGTTACTTAAAACAGTTATTTTAACATCTTGTAATTTCTGGAATTTTGATAGTATGCATTTCCCTCAAAAAGAGAAAGCTATTGCTTTACTAAACTGTAGGCATCATCATCTCATTATTTCCTAAACTTTGAATCCTTGTCCTTACATAGATTTCAGAGGCCATTTCTGCAGCTGGTTAGAATGGTAATGAGTGAAGAAAACCACCTTCAGACAATAGCTGAAACTCACAATTTAATTCATACAAGGCCTTTTGTCTTTTATCCTTTCCTTATTGATAGCAGTTCCTTTACTCTAAATTTCTTTTCGTGTTTCTGCTTTTCTACCACTGGGAAAGTTTAAGAGAACTGATTAATGAGGTGGTGTAATTTTTAATTTTTTTTTTTAAGTTGTTCTTGAATGATAGGTTCATTCAGCCTATGTGCAAGAGAAAACTGGCAGTTATTCTACCCTGCTCACAACATAGACTGATAGAATCAGTTAGAGCTTTGCCACAGAAAGGCAGAGAATCCAGGCCATTACAAAGTAATTTCAGACTGCAATAAAAAAAATAAATTAGTGGAAACAAAGATACCAGTTGTCCAGGTTTTAGCTGGGACAGAGTTATTTTTCCTCCTAGTAGCTGGTGCAGTGCTGTGTTTCAGCTTTAGTTTGAGAACAATGTTGATGACACACTGATGTTTTAGTTGTTGCTCAGTAGCACTTACCCTGATCAAGGACTTTTCAGTCTCTCATGCTCTGCCTGTGAGGAGGGCCACAAAAAGCTGGAAGGGAGCAGAGAGAGGACACCTGACCCAAACTGGCCAAAGGGATATTCCATACCACAGAAGGTTATGCCCAATATATAAACTGGGGGGAGTTACCCAGAAGGGGCCGATCACTGCTCAGGTCGGGCTGGGTATCAGTCAACAGGTGGTAAGCAATTGTTTTTTACTTGCTTGGGATTTATTTCTCTCTCTTTTTTTTGGGGGGGAGGTAATATTATTTTTACTTTATTATTAAACTATTCTTATCTCAACCCATGAGTTTCCTCACTTTCACCCTTCCAATTCTCTCCCCCATCCCCCTGGCGAGGAATGATCAAGTGGCTGTGTGGTGCTTAGTTGCCAGCTGGGGTTAAACCACAACATCCACGAAAATCACCTACAACAATTTCTAGATAACATAATTTAAAACCAGGATGGAAGCATTTGACACATGTAGAGAGATGACAACATGCTCAGACTGCAAAATGAGTAGCAGCTAATGAAAAGTAATGACAAATAAGACACTTCAAGGAAAAATCTGCTGTTCCAAAACAGAGAAAACTTAAATTGACTAAAGTGAAAGTTTTACTTCACTGAGGTTTGCAGCATTAGTTTTTACAAACATTACGGGGATGCTGTTCAGATGAAGCAGCAGGAAAAGTTTGTAAACTGGCTAGAGTAAATGTTATTTTCATAATGAAGCTACCACTACTGGTAATGAGATTGCATCACTACATTTCAGTAACCAAAATTAAAATCCCTTTAAGGTTGTGAGTTTTGATATTTTTTTCCTTATCCATGCAGTCCCATCCCTCAGTTCAGTATTACAAAAATACACAAATAGGGATTGTCTTGCTATACGTACCAATGCAGATTTCCAACATACGCTGAAAATTAAAGGACAGAATTTTCTCCAATGCCAAAATAAATAACAGAGTTAAGCTTTTTTTATCAATATGAGCATTAGTATAGAAGATCAATGTAGAATCATAAAAGATGACAGAGAAATAGGTAATTGACAATTCGAAGAATGCGTAGCAGCCAAAATATGAGAAAGATTACTGACAAATCTTTCTAGCCTAACATGCAGAATGAAATTTAGCACACTGGGAAAAAAACGGTAAGTTCTAGCTGTTGCATTCATTCTGTGAATATTTAATAATTTCCCCTCTAGTCATCTAATGTCTGCCACTTTTCCACAAAATAAATACTTCATAAATTTCCTTTAAGGTTTCTTATTATCTTCTATTGCCACAATGTTTTTTCCCTTTCAGTATCCTGTTTATCTTAGGCTGCAACATAATTAATTCTTCTTATAAAGAAAAGCCTTGCCATCACATTTAATTCACCTGAAAGGAAACTGTCATTGCACTATGATCATAATCCTGTTTGACTTCTATAATGCATTTCAGTTGGTATTTTATTTGCATGGGGGAAAGCTCTTTTCATAAGAAGAAAAAAAAAGAAAAAAGGAAAAAAAAAGAAAAAAAAAAAGTCGTCTTCTTTCTCCTTCCTATGTGTGTCAGCTGCTATTCAGTAATTGATATGCATGTCCTGATTTCTAAGGTTTTTTTGCAAACCAATATCCAGCAGTTACATGAAAAATAATGTTATCAGTGTTTCACTTATTTTGTTATATATTCTATCAGTATCAGTTTCCTATGCCCCACTAACAGTTTAATTCACTAATTTTTTACATTTACTGATATTTGCTCTCATCTGATTGCTTGAAATATGCATTATTTAGACATATAAACATATGATTCCAGATGATTCTGCTCTTTAGCTTGCTCTTTTTTGTCTCTCCCTTCCAATTTTAGTACCAAGAGCATACTGAACTCAGCTGTCCTTACAGCACAGAAACATTAAAAAGAGAAACTAACTTCATTTCTTGTCCAGGAACCCCATAAGACAGAAATATAAGGGAACAGTGGCAATTCTCCTTGAAGCCAGACCCAAGTGAAATTTCCTAGGATAGTGGGCTGACCTCTTTATTTCAGTTTTTCATCACTGCCACACAATTTTGACAAAAGTAACTCCTCAGACTACATAAAAGTGCTCTACAGAGGACAGTCTGAGAATCATCGTCCTACATTACTGGTGAGTGACAAATCCATGCAATTTGAGAATTCTATTTCCTTAGAGAACTTTCTGCTTTCTCTTCTATTTTTTTTTAATTTGTGTTTTTACCCCTAAACCACTTCTTTTTATATATAGTTCAGTGTATTCTTACTTTCAATTCTAGGGATCACTACTCCCTTCCCACTTAGAGCTTATAAAGAGCAAGAAACATGCCAGAAATGCTAACACATAAACACTTTTTTACATATAGCAAAACTCAAGAACCAACAGCTTTTCTTGTGCTTTTTAATGTAGATTAAATTTGATGAAAATCTAATTGGTACATCAGTACCTAGGAGAACAGCATAAGTAGCAACAGACACAGGAAAATAGAGGATTATTCCTTAAATAACAAGGAAGCATTTGGAATATGATGACATCATATTGAAAAAAAAAAAAGTGAAATAGGCTAATCAAACCCACCTCACAGATTCAGGAACATGAGTGTAGAAAGTTTTCAGGTCTCCTAATTCATTAGTACCAGTTAAAACAGAAAATCAGGGACGGAGGAAAGAGAAAGAATCTGAACTCTGGGAATGTTCAACCTCCCACCATGCACCCCATAGACCCCATCAAGCATACAACCAAACTACAGTCCTATCCATCTTCCAATGAGGTTTTTTCCTGGCCTCTATAAAATTTCTTTACGTATGAAATTTTCATATGGTTAAGAGGAATGAAGTGGAATCTTGGCTTCACTCTAAAAAAAAAAAACCACCAAACCTACCAACATCAAGCCAGAAAACACTAATCACTCGCGCTGCTGGGAAAACACCTTTCTGAATCCTGTAACTTAGGAACATGCTGATGGAATTGTTTCAGCAAATGAAGGAGGTAGTTTTGCTTCTATCAGACAATTCAAGAAAGGCTGACATTCATATCTCTGTAGTAGTGCTGATGCTAAATAAATAAATAACCCTGAAACTCAAACCTTGTTATATTTCTCTTTGGATTAGTGTTTGGTTCATGTGCAAGTCCAAATATGGGCTATTTTCTGTTTTGGAAATTTGAGAGAAAAACTTGCACAAAATAATCACCAATATGAAAAAAAATAATTTGTCTTTATGCTGCTACTCTTCTGAGTATCTCAAGATCCATTTTCATTTTGACAGTTAATGTGAACTAGCTGCACATTAATAGAGACTGGAATATTAGATGGCTTGAAACCAGTTCTTTAGATCAGAGTCATGAAATTACATCTTTTCATTGTTATTCTAGTTCTCTCTCCCAGTTCCATTTTATTTATTTTCTAACCTGTTTCCAGACAAGACTCTAACATAATGCTGTTTCAGAATCTTTTCGTTAGCAATAGAATCCTAAGTGTAACTTAAAACCAAGACTATACAGACCAAAATTACACTGACCACCTTGAAGTTAAAAGCAGTATTGTTTCACTTTCAAGCCTATTGTCCTAATGTTATTTCTGAATAAAAAGCATGGTTACAAATAACGACAGAAACTGCAAAACATAGGAAAATATGATAGTTAAGAAAGCAGGAGATAGTTGTTTGGGGTTTGTTTTGTTTTTTTTTTTTTTTTTAATAAAAAACTCTCAACAACAAACACTCCCTGGAACAATAAAAAGGTGTCAAATGAAAGTATAAGGGCAGATAATCATAGAACAGAAGGCACAGCTAACGTTATGCATAATACTTGCTTACAGGGAAAATATTTCACTGTGACCAATATAGCTAAAAGTGTCTACATCAGTGTCAAACTTCTGTTAATCTTAAACAAAGTGGGGTGGGGGTTAAAAAAAAAAAGGTAGCTTTAAGAATGGAATGCTTGAACTCCCTGTTGAGGTCAAGTTTTCTCCTTTGTCATACTCAACAACCATGATATTCTGAACTGTCAGTCTTGCTGGGAATAGGTAAAACAGAGTACTTAAAGCAGACTAGTAGTTCAGCACGACAGTAGTTAAAGTACCGAATAGCCTCCTGCTTTGCATTTCGATAGGTTAAAATTAAAAACATCTGGTTTCCAGTATCTTTATGAGAATAAGGTTTGGTAATAACAAAAGTCCAGAACATATTTATATATCTAATTTTTTTCTTCCTCATGATTGGTACTGATTAAAATTTCAGATTCATAGCTTCCATTGGAAGACACAGTTTTCAGCAACATCTAGAAACACCTGCCTTTGTGCCTTTTAAAAAAAAAAAAAAAAATAGTGTTACACCTTTCAACAAGTAATTTTACTACAAAGTATCTCCCTCAGGCTCTTTGTAGGACAGTACAGCCATTAATAATGCTTTCTTATTGCATATGATCTGATTTACACTCTACTCCAATGACTTAGAATTCTTTTTTTTTTTTTTTTATTTTTTGGCAGTTTGGCAGTATGACCAAATTAGCCCTGTTTTCCTGGCACAATTAGTTGCAAGTTCTTCATTTTCATTCTGCTGAAAACTGAAGGACAAATCAGTGATAACAGAATCACTGGGTCTCACTTGGGTAGTCAGCTAAGATTGTTGTCTAGGAGCAATTTATCATGTAAATGGTGTCCGCTTTGTTTTATGGAAATCTGAAAACAGCTTTCTGCATGATTGAAGCCTTTGTCAATGAAAACCCCTTCAAAATGTGACAAATGTTTCTTATCTCTGGGAGATGCTGAAAGGACTTAAGTGATAAAAACTATATATACACTTACTATTTTCATCCAGGTCATACACATATATAGCATTCTGAAGATTTAGCAGCCCTGACAGAAATGGAAGATTTTCTCTATACTGAATCAATTCTATTTTAGGAGGAAATCAATTCCATTTCAGAGGATTCAAAAAATATTCTTTGTTTTACCCACGCTATGTATAAATATTAATTACCATCATCATCAATAGACAAAATACAGTATGAAGTGTTTTCCCAGAGAAAAATGAACTGTATTACAGATGATTTCCAAGCTGTTTTGAAATGTGAACTGTATGCTTATTAATTGTCACATATCTATGTATGTCAAAAGCCACTTGCAGGGTCTCATTATCTCACAGACCTCCTCCTTCCCACTCTGCCAATTTAGGTGAATTAGGAGATATATTCCACTGTGAATAAGTGACATCAGAATGGGACTATGGGAACCTACATCCCTTATTATACAGACGTATGCATTTTTTTTTTAATGAAATTTAAAAAGTCTGCTTCACAGAGTCCCTTCAAATACATTTAGCTGACTGCTCATTTAAGGAAATATACTTAAAACATCTGGGATAAAAAACAAGTTACCCATAAGCTGAGTGTGAGAGTAATATGAAAAACAGCTTCTAAGAACAGTGGCATCCAACACAAACCTAACCTCAAGAACTGATGCTCTGGAATTAACAGGAATTTTCCACCTTCTGCAATACAGGAGATGCAAAGCCTCAATTTTCAACACAGGCCATAGTATTATGAGTGAGCTCCACCAACAAGTGAAATATGGATTTATTTATCCCATTTAGGATGTGTTTGCTTGAAGAATCAAGAATTCATAAATTTTCATGAATTTGCTCAACAAAAATACTTAACAGCAGCAAGGAAAATACCCACTTGTGTGAAATCTCAGGAACTGGAGCCATCTGTCCCAGTCATAGACATTAGCAGCATAAACCCTTGAACTCCAGACAGCCCCAAGTTACATGTTCCCCACCTCCCTCCCCCCAAGAAAGAAGGTGGAGCGAGTTCAGCAGTTCCTACTTCACCGTTTCTAAAAACTGAGATGACACTTATCCCAAGCTCCAGCAAACTTTTCCTTTTAGAAACAATGACATACAATTCTCTGATAAAAACTTTCAATCATTGACCTCTCTGAACTTGCAATAGGAGAATAACAACCTTGAACTATTTACACAGAGAAGTAATTATCAGTTTCATTAGCAGTATGCAAACAGGCAGTAAACCAGATTGCTTTCACCTGCATGATATTGGAGACAGTTGTTCTGGTACTGATATTCCTATTTCAGTAAGAAGCAGAGCATAGAGGAACCAAGTGAAACAAAAGAAATCGAAAAAAAAAGTCTAAACTACTACTACTTTAATAAAATAATTGCAAAATTCTTCACTTAGCACTGGTAAAATCCAAAGTACTTCAGAAATCTCTGTTGTCCCAGCAGATAAAATGTGTTCTTGCATGGGAAGGTTTCTGTGTTGCAATCACATTCACTTGAAAAAAACCTCCACAGTCTACCTGGTAGAACTTGGCCTGGCTAACCAAAACCCAGATGTTTGGTTCACTTATGGTATTTGGTACCCTGAAATTCCTAGCCAGTCTTCACAGCAGAGCTCATCATTCTCCCTGTGGTTTGTAGCCACATCATCCATTTTACACAACCTGTGTATTAATATTGGTTGATCTGAAATCCACCTAACAGAAGTACTTTTTAGTGACACCCCAGAGTGAACTGACCAAGCCACATCATATGCTTCCGCACGTATTTACATTTAGTGGTTAAATATATCCTGGAATCCAAATTAATGCACCATCTTTGTGTTTAGTAGTTCTTAGCAAACACTATATGAAACAAACAAGTAAAACAAACAACTCTGAGAATTTATTCCTAATTGGCTGCTTTCCTTTGCTTCCAACTTCTGTTATCAGACCTATGATGAATCACATGACACAGGTAGAAGATTTTAACAATCTGAAATCACAAAGTTAATTTTAAGTCCTACAATCTTGAACACAATCATTTAGACCATTTTTTCAGCCTCAAACCTGTTTGTATTTGGTTCTGGACCATTCAACACTCAACTTTTGTAAAAGACTCACACTATCTCAGTGCTGGACTTAATTTAAAAATTATTTTTTTTTTTTCCTTAGCTTCCAAATATTCAAGTTTGATAAAACCAAATGAGCTCAAAGGCAGTCAGATTAAAGCGCACATTTTTGACATACGCAATTTCTTTAATAGAAAGCACTTCTATTACCAACTTTGCATTCACTTTCTGTGCAGGAAGAGAAAGTAATTTTAATTTCAATGGATATGGATTTTAGTGATGCTTTCTAAAGCTTTACCAAATCTCCATCAGCCTGATGTATTTGGTCAAAAGGTTCAAGCAATGAAGTCCCCGCAGAGTTAGAAAATTTGCCTGGATTACATAGAGTCAGAAAGAATATTTCTGTATTTTATTTAACATTTCAGCAGAGATTTGCTTTCTCCCCCTCAGGTTAGTATAACTAAAGAGAGACTGGGTGATGGGTTATGAGTTATCAGGGACAGGGTTTCTAGCTCAAATTGAAAATAATGGTGGTCAAAGGCTGCTCAGGTAATTGAGTGTTTATGCCTGCAGCTGTACTCTGTTCAACCTTCATCAGACTGATAGTATCTCTAGATAAACCCTCTTAGTAAACCATTTTCATAATTTGGAACCCATCTGTGCTCAGAAGAGATTGGTAGCCAATTGAAATGTTTTCCATTAACCTGAATGCTCTTTTTCTGGTAAAATTTCAAGGTATGAGAGAGGGGAAAACACTTCAGAACAATTCAGTTATAAAATATTCATTAATACCACTAAAGAATAGACTTAACAAATGCCATCAAGTAGCTGTCTGGAAAATATTACACAAAACAACTTGTTCTTAATTTCAAAGGAAAAAATCAGAGCTAATTAAACCTTTAAGGAACAAAATATAATGAGTTTTGATCAAAAAATATGAACAATATTTTTTCAGCTTTTATTGTTTTTCCAAACATTGCTTATCCAATGGAAGCTCCAGGGAAAAATGAAGATATATAGATATTTATACAGCTGAAATCTTTCTGTATCAAGCACTACAGCAACACTGCTTATTTGAAATGCTCTGTTGCTCTTTACATGAGCAGATAAACTTACAGAAGCTGCCTGAAGCAAATTTTAAATGAACATTAAATACTTCCATGCTTTTAATCAATAAAAGCTTGGAAAGTCTGATTTATTTAAAGAAAAAGACAAACGGGTGTTTCTATGGTCTCTTCTTTAGAAATTTAAACTATAGTAATAATAAAAATCTCAGAGACCTGTAGCCTGTTTGAAATGTTATTTCTCCTTTGTTTGAAATAATAAGGCCTGTCCCTGCCCCCTCCAAGCAAAAACAATCCAAACACAACCACCCCTCCACACACACCCCTAGGATGCTCTACTATTACTAAAAGGGAAAAAAAAAAAAAAAGAAAAAAAAATTCCGTTTTCCCCAATTATTTTCGTGGTGGTTGAAGCAGGAAGATAAAGCTTATGTACTAAGAAAGAAAATACCATTATGCTATTTCGTAATAGCACAGCAATTCCACTTGACAATTGGCTTGAAAATACACAAGAGGAGAATGAGTTCAAATCATTCCACATGGAACTGGGAGAAACAAACAAACAAACAAAAATCCCTGCTTTTAGAATTTCCTATATTTTTAAATGCACTAGAAACTTTTAATACTTCATTTCAAAAATGAGGGATCATAAAATGATGCTTCTTTCAGCACGAAGGAAGATATAATCGGCTCAGTAACTCCTTTTTTAAAATCAGAGCTAACAACATTATGATCTAGTCTAACCTCGATTGTGATGTTGATGATAAGGTTTCAATCCATAATTCCTTCATCATATACATGATTTCTGTTTTCTTTACTATGAAGCACTTCTATCTTTACTGTACAGATTCCAGAAAAAACACACATAAATATAAATGTATTGCAGGCTTAAAATGTGATCCCTAGGTTTCTTTCAAGGTACAAAGTGGTACTGGTAAGTTAGGGGTGACCACTTTTGCACCTTAGAAAATTGCCATTTTTAGTCATGAACAGAAACATGGCATGGTAGACGCTCAGTTTTGAGAAACTATAGTGTTCAGCGATTTTTTTTTTATTTTTTTTTTTTTAATGAATCTTAGAGAAAATTTTGACTTGCACTGGCAAAAATAAAATCAAATCTGCAGTACATTTAAAAATTATGATGGCTGTAAGACATTTAAACTGCCTAGTGAAAAATTTAAGTTAATACAGTTTGAGACTAAAGGAAGAGATATCATAAGCACATAGTGAATGAATATCAGTATCCTATTTAGATAGAATTTTTTACATTCCAGCATATTATTTATCATTTTCTCCCATATTTCTAAAAGATGCCAAGATGTGGGCCTCAAGACGGTTGGACTTTTATAAACATGCTGAAAGGACAAGAATTGCAGAGCCCACCGAAACTACAGGAAAGAGTCAAAGAAAATGATGGTTGAAAATTGATATAGATCATATGAGTGAGCAGTAATAAGGTGCGAACATTGAACTCTTGCTACTCTAAGCAAGAGTCTACTGCCCTACTCATTGAACCTAAATTCAAAACAATTAGTCTTTCCTAACTTAAAAGAATCTTTTGGCTGCTTAAAACACACAGAAATATGGAGAACTGAACAGCATTAAACTGATAGGAACACATTAAAATATAAAGCTTTAGTCTTAGTTCTATAGCAATTAATGCTGTGCAGCTTTAGAATTTCATCACAGTATATTAATCACGCCATAAGAATACAAATCAGCTCTTGAGTATAGAAAAAACACTTTCTAAAATTATTTTAATAGTAATAAATTTCCTGTCTATGGTGTTTTAATTACATCTCTTAAATTACACGAATCTGTCTTATTCAACCTTCACGCTTGTGTTTATTGTTATTTAAAATACATTTAAATAAAAGTCCTGCATACATAGAAATGACATAAATGGAACAACATTGCTCTCCATAGTATATGCACTGTCCTATCAGGAAGTCAGGACAATGCTTTATATTTATTGTGATGAATAGGACAACATATTTATCATTATAAAGGTCATAGTTTTTGCCAATCTTCATCCCTCAGCCTGATTGGCCAGTGAAGACTATAACCTTAGACACCATTGCACTTTTCAAATGATACTCAGTACTGAGATAATAAAGTGATATGTGAGCAGAGCAAGGCAGGTCTGCAAGGCAGCAGCAAGGAAAAAAGGCAGCTCAGGAAAAAAAATCCAAACAGGCTGTGGAAACAGCAGAAGATATTCAGAAAAGGTGACAGTATTGGAAGAGGTGCAAAAGGTAGAGGGATGACAGGCGACATTAGGAACTAAGCCTGAGGAGATGCACAAAACAGGATGGAGTTTCCAAACAACACACCCACATGCTTGCAGATGCTGGTGAAGAGTGCAGAATTAGGAGCTATGCTTGAGGAAATGCCTACTATGAGGGCACTAATCACAATCAGCATTCAGAAAACTCCAATTTATGTGATGTTTGAAGAAAAAGATTTATTCAGATCATGGGGAAAACATTCAGAAAAGATCTGCAATGAAAGGTCTTTCACAGACTTACCTGTATATTTTCACTCAAATATCATAAATAATAAATGTTACCAAGGAGCTTTAAATGGTCATACTTAGGGACATCACCAAAAATAACCATAAAATACAAGGTATTAAACTATCAACTGCTTAAGTTTACTGTATACCTACACACACAAGGAAGCAGAGAAAGGATTAACTGATAAAGTATCAATTTGTTGACATAAAATAGCACTTTACTTAACTGATGCTTAGCTGCATTGTAAGTGCATGTCTACAAGACTCACCCTAAGACAAAATATGTAATAAACAGTGAGTACTCTAGCACCTCTTAGAAAAGTTTAAAATACCATTGTAAAAAACCTGCCAGCCCCACACTAACTTAACAGAAGACTTAGCACATTTCGGTAAAGGAGCAGTATTTAATAGCTAAGGCACAGCAGCTATCTAAAATGCTTTAGTATTTCAGGAAGTCCACAGCTATATTTTAAATGCTATGTTAACTAATGGCTTAGTTTTCTTCACTGCTTTATTTCTGCCAATTCTCTCTTGTCTTACTGCAGGCTCTTACCACTTTTCAATAGCAGGGACCTCAATCACCTTAATGGTACAGGATAAGCCTAAAATACCATCACACAATGTGTACAAGAGGAAAGGGATTTTTATTTTTTTTTCTTGGATTAACTAGGATAATTCTACAAGATCCACTACGGGTAGAAATTTACTGTTTTCTAACACAGACAAGAGCCACTCAAACCCTGTCCAGTCAGTACTTCAAGAATTTTCTACAGCCTAATAGACAGAAGATGGAGTCTGGTGAAACTCAAAAAAAATAAACCCCAAAAGAAAGAAAGAAAAAAAAAAAAAAAAACAAAGCACCAACACCAAAGCAATAAAAACCAACATACTGTTATATTGAGAGTAGGAGCTACCTCATCTGTCAGCAAACATGAGCAATAAAGCATAGCACCGTCCTTCAAAGACAGCGTTTGTTTTTGTTTGGGGTTTGTTTTGTTTTTTTGAAGAACACCGAGTTTGTTCAGGTTAAGTGTTGAAGTGAATTGCTATCAACGCTTCATCCACCAAGGAGATCACCCCCAACATGCCGCTATTCAGCACACATGCATTACACCCTGCAATCTTGGCAAGAGATGCAGTTCAGCTGTAAAGGCACCATTAACATACAAACTTGAAAAATGTTTATTCATAAACACACACCGTATAAGTATCACTCTCAGACATGGACAATTCCCTGGTTAAATAAAACTACTTCATGGCTTGCTGAGCCTGCCACTGCATCAGTCATGCATACCCGCACCAATCAAAACAGGTCAAGGACCTGAGTGCATTTTGGGGATCTGCCATCCCACTTCTCTTTGGCTGACAATTGATTTGCAAGGTACATTCTGCCTCTCCTGCACATCGAGATGACAAGTTACATTAGAGAATGAGCAGAATAGATCTATGCTTTGGCCGCTAAAAATAAATAAATAATTAAAAATTATGAAGTGTAAGAAATGGGCAAGAAAGATAAGCACAATTCTGACTTTCTTCTCAGTTCCTTCTACCCGCAAGGAAGGACGTTAACTGTCCTGGGATTTTTAACAGGAAAAAAATAAATAAAAAAATCATAGATGTATGACAAAACAGCTAGTTGTATACAAAATAATGATGGAATTAAGTTACCTAAGTATTTTAAATACTTTCTCTGTAGGTTGTAATGACAAAACAATAATGAATTTTATGTTAAAGGAATTCTTTTCAGACAAACTAATTTACCAGAGGTTTGGATTGTAGAGTTTGGTCACCTAGTGATTACCCTGTGAAAAGTGCTTGTTTACATAAGTTTCAATCATGGCTGTACTAAAATCATCAGCTAAAGATAGGTCCAGCTCAAACTCAGATCAAACAGTTACCAAGCGTCAGACAATAGTCTGTTCTTTTTTTCTATACTCATTGAGAAACTCCCTCCCCTGTCTGAAAAGAAACATGTTCCATTTTTGTACCTGTTTACTCTCACCTGTCAGCATGACTCAGCCAGAGCCTTGCAGGTTTTAACACTTCAGGTTAGCATTTCTTCCGAAAAACTCAGGTTTTTTTACACAAAACAAAAATGGAAAGGAACTGCTGAGTTTATACTGTGGTTGCACTTCACTGCAAATGTCATGATGGAAAAATCTCACTTTCTGCAGTAATTTATGCAGTAATTTATGCCATTATAGAACTGATGTGAAAGACGACTGTCATGATTTGCTACCACTTTACATCACTTAATCCGTATCAGTTATGCGACTGTGTACAGTTCAGGGCAATGACAGACAGGCCCACTGGGCGCTGGTAAATTTGTATAATCTCAGGAAAAGGACTAAGTAACTGACCTTGCAGAAAAAGAAAGAGATGTTCTTTCTAGTTTATTTACTTTAAAAAAAAAAAAAAAAACCAAAAAAACAAACCTTTTGATTTAGGAACAGTCTGCTCCACCTAGAAGTTTTTGCTTTTCAGAAATGAATGGGGGGGCTTACAATCAGCCAGAATAAGTTGGCAAAGCCCAGCAGACAGACTCAATCACAAGCAAAAAGAAGTGGGGGTGGATAAAAAAAATTCATTCTAGCTACTCTGAATTTTAACAAGTTGCTTTTGGAGTTACACAAGAGAACAAAGGAAGGAAATTGTTCTATTTATTCAGAAAACAAGCAGCTATTTATGAAATTCCTCCTATTTTTATTATTGCTCCTTTGTTGTAAGATTTCATTTTCCTGTAGGAGTTATTCTCATGCATAAGAAAAACATGCATGATGGAATATTGCAGATCAGATCAGCAAACACAATGTATTTACATAAACACAAACAAAATGTGTGAACCAATCAAATGGCAATTTTCCCACAAGATAAATCAGTGTGGACATCTTCAGAAAGAGATACAGAATTTCACAAGGAAGCGATTATTTTTGTTTCTCCTTATGGAACTCACAGTTGAAGTACATTCACCAAAAGATTTGTTTAACTGTATAAACAAAATGGCTCAGAACTCTTTGTAACATACTTTTGACATATTTCACAATAGTGAAGCCTTACACATTACCTAAAGGTTAGTTCACTTTCAGTGGACATCTTCTGTAGATAGTCATTAAAGAGAAAATACACTTATATATGCTAGTAACTCCCCCCCCATTCTTACATACCATGTCCCTGACTTCCTCCAAATTGAGGTAACAAGTAAATCAAATAAATACAGCAAAATGTTTCAAAACAAAATCAGTAACTAAAAATATAAAATCAAACAAACAAACAAAAGAAAACCTTATACAGTACGAGATATACTGAAGGCAGAATTAAGAAGTACTGCATGTTTTCCAGCAACCCCCAATTCAAAAAATGCCACATGATTACAAGACACACAAATTACCAACCTCCTACAGACACAAGAGCATGCAAGTGATTTTTGGGTTTTTTTTTAAATCTTAATCCCTCAGTAATGGTTCAGGTCAGTGAGCATTCATTATATAAAAGCAGCATTTCATTTGATCAAACCACCTTATCTAGCACCATTCTGAGCTAACAGAGTTTACAGCACTCCAAGAAATAACCGAAAAGGGCGAAGTGTAAAGACAGGGAAGGAAATAAGCGTCAAAATACCAAGTCTTCTGTTTGAAATATATTCCTGACACAACCACAACTTTGTTTCTCATTAGCTTTGATATTGTAGCCAAGTCATTAAACCTTGAAGAAGCACCTCTCTAAAACATTTTCCCTCATCCCGATATACTTACTTTATTTAAAACCCACAGTAACCTGCAGAAATCAGTGGCATTTCAGGTTGATTATTGCCCACAGCTGTATACTCTACATAAGGTAGGTTTTCATAATTTAAAAATTTACTACCTGGACTGACCACCTAAAATTCTTTCATGGAACACACAGAAAAAACTCTAAACAAACAAAACCCACAACCTCCAAAAAAATCCAAAACCAAAACACTACAACCCAAAAAGCAAGAATCCTAAGACACAAATAATAAGGAAGAACTTTGCAAATTTCCCAACCACAAAATAATCTTATAAATATCCATTTGCCCAAGTTATTTAGCTTCAGATCCCCTCATCTTCTTTCTCAAATCCAACACATAGAGATATAAAAAAAACAAAGGAAGAATGTAAATGAATGCCTATGCAAGAAGATTATGAATAGCAGTGGAAAAGACACGAAGAAATAGGGAGATAATCTAAAAAAGCAAAGTGTTACAGCCTTTAATTGGCACTGCCTTGAATCCTCATACTTTTCTCTCCCCTCTTCTGAAGCCTGTGCAAGAGACAAGCAACATCTGCCTGCAGACTAAACATCTGAGTCCCAGCACAGGGGAAGCGAAGAGGAAACAAACCCAAACAACAGCATAGTCTTGCAGGAACACACCACTAGCACCCCCACAGAGACCATCAGAAAAGTTAACATACCTTCAACTCCTCTGCTCCATTGCTACTTGTCACACTTCTTTCCCACAGAACTAGCAAATTATTATTTTTAGGTCCTAGAGACAAGAAATTAGACAGCCAACATACAGAAGCCACCAGGACACAGATCTATCAGCAGGCTAAAATCTCACCCTCATCCCAGAACTGACTACAAAATGATGACAGCAACTGCATCACCTTTTCTCCACTTCAGCTATTCTTCATTCATACTAGGGCCTCAGGTGTCTTGTCTTACAATCTTGTATGCATCTGAAGGCTCGCAGGTGCTATGCTTTGAGGGGTTTTGAGTGTTTCTTTCATTTTTTCTTCCCCACCACCAATTTTATCTCTTTTGAGTTGTGTTCGTGTCTGGTCTATTAAGAAATACAGCTATGTATGGGTTGATGTGCTGTGCCTGAGGAAGCGCTGAATTTAACTTTTAGTTAGTCATTGCTGCTAGGTAGGAAGGCCTCACTGCATTTAATGCTTGAAAGCTAAACTCTCTAGTGTTGCCCACTTATAACCACTTGCTCACTTATAACCAAATTATAGTTAGCCACTCCTGTCAACTACACTGACTGCCAGGTGCTCCTATTACTTGAGCTCAGTATTAAATCACCTATTTGTCACAGACGCAAGGAGCACTTATTAACCTTCACGTTAATAAGGTTACTTACTCACTTCCAGAAATTCTGCATCTCTATTACTCAAAGTACTTATTTCCCTCTCTCTCATCTCCTGTCTTTTAGGTGTCTTTTCAGACAGACTCAACAATTTGCAGGATGCATGCAATTTATGAAACTAAAGGAAGACTAGCAGAATTGGACATGCTCTGTGCTTGCAAAAAATGTTCAAACTCTATTTGCCCTAAGAGTGCTCACTGTTGTAGTCAGTACTTCCTCTAGAAGTATCACAACAAACATATTGTGTCAGCAGTACCCCTTCCCTGATTCCTTTTCAACATACAGGTAGTGTAAAAGTATAAAGGTACTGGTCAAAAGATCAGCATAAATAACAAAGCAAAGATAACAACTGCAATAGTGCAATGATCACATGCCTATGAACATTATAAATATCCACAGGTAGCACAGATGAAACAGGGAATCAGCAGCACACATTTCTTCTCTACAAAGCCACACAGAGCAATACAAACAACATGAGAGCAACAGTTAGAAAGAACTTCTAGGGGTGAAAGTGCTTTGTAGGATCAGGGAAGGAACCACTTTAGAACTAACACATTCACTTAAACACTTATGTTACCAATTTATTATTTAATATATAATATAAATA
>NW_009931043.1:0-2208 GCF_000696875.1 Nestor notabilis
CCGGCAGAACGGGAGGAGCGCTCCGAACGCTCAGCGGCCTGGCCCACGGCGTCCTCCGCGAGCCCGGTTTGCTGGTGGAAAGGCGCTTACCCAACGCGTGCTCCCCACACTCCATCCGCATTGCCCCGGCACCTGCTGTGCTACTGCCACTGCGCTCAAGAAACCCCCAAACGTGCCGGAACGAGACAGCTCTTGTACACACGGGTGGTCAGGGAGCAAACCAGACCCTTGTTGACTGAGCAAACGATTGACAAGCTCAGCCTTTATTAAGCACCAGGACATTCACACAGCAGGAAGGCTTTGGAAACCAGGCTCTGGAAACCAGGCTCCATCAGTTCCCCGCTGCCACGATTGCTTTATTCCTGAAATCAGCTGCCTCATTCATTATGCAGCTTCCATCCTCCGCAGTACACGAAGCAGGTATCATTTGAGACTACAGTCTTAACTACACAGTCCTCTGCTCATCCCGTATCCCAACTGATGCAAGAGTTTTGTGGGGAGCAATTAGGAACTGCATCACACTGCATGTGAGCTGGGAAGAAAAATTAATAGTTGTACTGGCAACTGTCAAAAATCTCTCATTCCAACTATGTATTATTTTAATGTAATGTATCTATTAAAAGATAATGTTTAAATAAGGACACGCTTCCATAACTTCAACAGAAGTGGCAGTTTACCTGATTGACCGTTTCTTCAAGTGCCGTCATGTAATGGTTAAGTTCTCTGTCCATTGCAGCATATTCTATCATGACTTTTTCCATACTGTTAACATCCTCTACATCATCTGCAAAACAAAATATATTGTACATGGATGATCAATTATATTGTTTTCAGGCAGCATCTTTTCTTTGCAGATACAGAGACAAGTATTAATGGCATGAATATCTGAAGCATCTGTAAGGCATGGCAGGTGCCTTCAAACTCTTCAACATACACTTTTTTCCTGTTTTGCAACTGTAGACCTTGACATTTCTTGGGTAACTTGAACAAACAGCTTACTCAGAGAGACACTTCCCTGGTTTCATGTGAACAAGAGAGAGTGTGTGTAATTTCATCTACCAACACCTAGTCATTAGGCAATCGGGATATTTTCTGCAGAAGCTATATTTCATGACGCATCACCTGTCCTCAGAAACAGTCAGAAGAGACTTAAATGCCCTCTCAGTACAGTACAGTTCAGAGCTATAATTAGACCCCTTAATCCCAATAAACATAGTTACTGCAAAATCAAAACAGAGCCAGCATTTTATAACACAGGAAATAATGGGATACTGAATAGCACTGGTGAATCAAGCAGTTAAATTTTAATTGCCAGTGAAAATCAACAAATACAGGCCATGTACTTAGTAATTCACATCCACTTTTATTCTCTTCTGCATTCCTCCTAATCTCACTCTTTTCATCTCTAGCTACACCTCTGCTTTCCCTTTCTAACGTTGCTGTGCATCTGCTTAGCTGGATAAGGACCCTTCATAGATGCTACAGGGCTGAACAGCCACAGCTGTATCTCCTGAACATGCATGTACCACACCGAATACTGCCAGCTGCGGGAGGACAGCCAGCCCCTCACCCTTAGAAATTAGAAACACAAGAGTCTGCTCCTCCTGCTCCCATTATTCCTACCCTGCAGTTTCCAGGTATAGAGAAAACAGCTGGAAGCAGCTGGAAGCTGTGAAAGAGCCCACAGAGCTGCCATGCAGCATTAGGGGTTGCCATTTAATGGAGCATTCTTCTTTACAAGGAGTTTAAGTAGCCAATCTGTGCAGTTAATTTGAGGAAGATGACTGCTTTTTTAATTACTTTTTTGGTGAAGAAAGAAAATGTCTTCTGATCTGGCAAACTAGTGCGCTTCCTAAGTCGCTAACTATATTAATATGTTAAAACACAGAAATCTCTCTCTGCAGAAAGCTGACATAAAGCATTGTATACGGCCGTCTCAGCTTGAGAGCAAAATCTGATGTGTTGCTGAAACACATCACCAAGGGACAGGAGCTTCTTACCATATGAAAAAATGATGGATCCAGGAGACAGAAGGAAAAGTGCTAAGATATATTTACACAAAAAAGTTACATAATAAGCCATAGTATTTTGTGAACATGGCAATTAGAGTCAGGATGTTTCCCTTAATTAGATACAGGCTTGGTATGTATCCATTTTTCATTAAGTAGATGAATGGATGTTGCAGACACAATCTTGGCCTTCCTGCAA
>NW_009931043.1:2239-5195 GCF_000696875.1 Nestor notabilis
AATGAGCATTTCTCTCTCCCTTTTCCCTTCCCTCCCACTCAATTTCCATATCCTATCTGGTAACTATGATCATGCTCTTTTTCCTTCCTGCTAGGAAGCATATGAAGTGCCTCCTTCAAGGCTGACACAAATGGCACTCCATGAATCACAGGAAAGGTTTGTGTAGCAAGTAACTGTCATTCTCCTCCCATGGCCAAAATGAATCATATCCACGACATAAGGAAACTACAGTGGCCTAAATATTTTATTTTTCAGGGGAAGAGAAGTGCACTGTTAAACACCAAGAGAGCTGTATTAACGCCGCCTTTCCTAAAAGTTAAAAAAAGCTTTAGGTAAAGAATAATAATGTTGCAACTTGAGAGATGCATTAAAATAAAGCTCAAAGAAGCAGAACACAGCTCAGGTATGAGGGATATTAGGTGTAAATACATCCTGCCCTACATTCTTCGTGTACTGACCATTCCACCTATCCACTGGCTTGTTTTAAGCCCCTGTGATGTTCACTGCTGTTTCCCTGTTGCTGTTCTTTCATGCACATGAAGTATGTTACATATACTGGGACACTGCTGAATGTGTCACTAACACATGATCATAGCCTGCCCTTGAAGGCATTGTGGACATAAAGATAGATCTGAAGGCCTGTATACAGGTCAGTTGTTCTCCGTCCCCTATTTCTGCTCTTTGACAGATACTAGAGTCCATTTTCTATCTGTAGTTCAATCCATAGTCCAAAGTGCTGAAAGCTAATAGAAAATCTCCCATGTTGTTCACAGGCACACATCTTCCCATATCCTAAACAAGATTTAAAAGACGACTTACATTACAGGCTATTCTGCTTGTTTTTAAAAACCTCTCCTTGTCCCACATTATACACTGCAATAACCTGCTGAGCGCGGCTGCTCTGCTCCCACCACGTTCTCCCTTCCTCTGATGAGCTCAGAGCACTTCTGCTCCTCCCTGGTAGGAGCAGATGCAGAGCAGAGCTTGGGTGCACATGATGACAAGCTGTGGGTGACTGCGTGGGGATATAAAGTTTTACAGCTCATCAAGGCAGGGATCCCAGCACTTCCAGTGTTTCCTTACAACAGACTCCACCACAGATTTATCAGAACACACCCGCTGACCTGATCTTACTGGGGAACAAGAAATGAGCGAAAAGGAAAAGTATTTTGATTAGATAAAAGGAAGAAATTCTTCCCTGTGAGGGTGCTGAGGCGCTGGCACAGAGTGCCCAGAGAAGCTGTGGCTGCCCCATCCCTGGCAGTATTCAAGGCCAGGTTGGACACAGGGGCTTGGAGCAACCTGGTCTGGTGGAAGGTGCCCCTGCCCATGGCAGGGACTGAACTGGATGAGCTTTAAGGTCCTTTCCAACCCAAACCAGTCTGTGATTCCACGATTCTGAAGATGTATCTCTCCTCACCACCATCCCACAACTCACTCTCCCAAATCCCACCAGCCCATTAGTTTAACAGCACTACAATATCAAGCAGCATCAAAATTTAATAATCATATCAAGCTTTTGAAAGATTCACCAGGCACTGTCCATTATGCACTCTGCAAGTCCTGCTGCTGCTTTTATTTCAGTTGCAAGGAAGGCAGTAGGGATTGATGGTAAAGAGATTCAAAGCACTGTCTTCCAGCAGACTGCGACCACATTATCTGCTCAATAGCCTCCAGCCAGACTCCAGCTACAAAGCCAGCTAACTCTCCAAAGTACTCAAACCTTGCAGTCTGCAGGCCAACAACCTAGCTCAACACCAAAATCAAAGGCTGGATCAGTGCCTTTCTGTTATCTGATCAAAATTTATCCTAATCTTGTTTCTAATTCATATCTAAGGAATGCATTCCAAACCCTCTGCATATGCTTTTAGCTACTGCCACAAAATACCATCGAAGTTGTATACTGTAGCTAAGTCTCCTTGTTATCTAGGCTAAATATGTTGAGTTTAGTAAGCATTTCTCCACAAGTCCTTACCCTCACCACCCAAAGATTATACATTTTGCAATATTACATCTTTCACTCACAGAAAGCCCAGTTCAAGGCCATAATTTTCATTTTCAAAGGCCCATGTGCATCATGTTAAAATTAGCTGGCTGAATATGCACACTTCATGATTATGAATTCCAGCTTGCATGACTTTATGATCTCTTTTCATCATGGAAATAAGGATATTATTCTGAAAAGTCTCCCCAAATATTAAATAACAACATTACACAAAGAGACTAGCAAGAGTTCAATTTCTCATTTCCAGTAAGGGACCAAACTGATCATGCTCAGGTGCTTTGTTGCTGATTCAAACTGAAATCAATCAGGGCTGGGTTACATATCATGAACCCCACAGCATTAAAACAGAAGTTGCAATAACAGGATAGAGTCAAGTCAGTGCTGGTTTAATGCTCCCTATATTAATATATGTCTAAAATGCCAACTGCTTTTCCAGAACTTGCATTTCCTTCTAACGTGAGTTCCTATTTACTTGAGTTCCCTGTATACATCCGCAAGTTAGCAAAACTTCTCAAGATCTACCAGAAGTACCTCTTCTTCTCTGCAAAAGTTACAACATCAGTATTTGCTTATTTAGGGTTTTACAGCTGTCCTGCAGCCAATACACAGTAATTTGAAGAAGCAGAGTGTGGCGGAAGTTAGTATCTCAAACACAAAATAGTCTGGAATACCATAAAATCACAGGAAAGATCTAAGCCTACAAATATAAGAGTCCTTGAAGTGAATGCTTAAGCACAGACAACATGGATTAACATAAATATATATATATATACACACACACACTCTCATATCTTTATAGCATTGGCTAACGAAAGTTAAACTTTCAATGTAAAGAAAACAGGACATAGTCAGTTGTGCCTCTTGCACTACATATTAGATCAACTTGACTTTCAAAGCTACACACTGGCTTTTCTATCAGGCTCTCCCAGCACTCAAGGCAGAGCCGGAATG
>NW_009931043.1:5226-9035 GCF_000696875.1 Nestor notabilis
CCCACAAATTTTGACAGTAGATTTCAGACTTCTAAAACATGTGTAACACAAACATCTGCCACTTGAGCCAATAGCAACAGCAGTAGTAGGCAGTTGTCTTCAGACGCACCAGCAGCAGATAAAATACACACTTTGCCAGCAGGTTTCACATTAGTGCTGACAGCAAAGGAACACAAGCTCCCCGACTCCTTGATTTAGTTCCATGTTCTGGAGGAGAACTTACATTCTTAACTCAGGATACAGCTAAGCATTTTTGTTGTTGTTTTTAGCAAGTACTTCATTTTCAAACCCAAAAGTGCCAAGAACAGCCTCTGCGCCCCCAATTTTGGTCTATTCAAAACTGTTGGTAATTCAAGTTGGACGATACATCTTGAGAAAAACCACCAACCAACCCACACTCTTTAAGAACAGATTAACAAAACACTTGGAGAAGACAGCAGCAAGATGTCCCTCTACTACCAAGATGCTCAGTAAGTGAGAGCATACAGACCTATGTAGATGACCAGTGTCTTGTTTCCCTCCTCTGTCTAGATATACTTGAACCCTGCCATGGTACTTCATACTATACAGACCAAGAGAAACTTGTGCTTCTGTAGCACTGAGGGTGCATTTTCACTTTTCCTCCTGCAGATACATGGACAGCACCTCACCAAAGGACATTTCTTTTGAAACCTCATCTCTCTGACCTGTAACGTATCTTATCTATTAGGCTGCAAAAAGAGCAGAACACTAGTACAGAAAATTCTGAACTAAAAGAAACAAGAATCAATACAAAGGAACAACAAAAGACTCGAGAAAATGAATTTCACATCCTGAATGTAGGTGTCCTCACATTAAAACCAGAGAAACATCTGAAAGTAGAGCACCCCAAAATCTCCATGGAGCCCTTTGGATAGAGAGGTAATCATTTGCTAATCAACTCCAATTCGTAAGAGAAGAAAAACTATTGCTGATGAGAGGGCCAACAACCATGCAGGGAATGGCAACTGGTGGAGTAACGGGGAACTCGGGCAGTAACTGCAAAATTTCCTTCTATGTAACAGTCAGAAGCTGGTCCATGTAACTGCTGAAGCTGGTTCTAAAGAAACCTCCAACACCTCAGGAAATGCCTTAACTGGGCTGTAGAGTATTTTGAGCTCAGTTTCCCTCACTGACCCCTAATGAAGCCATTCTGCTTTCATAGAAAGCTTTCATATACACAGAGTCAGGAGACCGAGCATGCACAAGTGATTTTATAGACCAATACCTCCACCTAGATGCCAGCACTCCAGTGAGAAGTAGGTATGTCTTACAAATGAAATTACATCAATGAGAGAAAGAGAAACCTACTCCAGGTGGTCCTGCTTGAGCAGGGGGGTTGGACAACATGACCTTGAGAGGTCCCTTCCAACCCCAACCAGCCTGTGATTCTGTGATATTCCTCAATATCCAACAACCTTATGTCTAAACCATTCTTCTGGAAGATGGTTGGAAGTTAGTTCAAGTCCTCTCAAGCAAAGAAGGAAATTGAATCTGAGCTTCTTATATCCTATCAGTGAAAAAATTCTGAGTTGAAAGAACAGAAGTGAGAGGAGTGTGGGACTTGGAAAGGAAAGACCAGCACAGAACTCCACCATTACCTGACTGTGCCCACACTTGCACCAGCACTATTGCTTGTGACTGATTTCTAAAGTTCCATCTTACTTTCCATTTGGCTTCCATTAAGAAAATACAAATCAAACCACAACGTTTGGATTGAGATCAAGCATTTTGCTGTACCTGAGTAAATTCTTCTGAGGTTTTAGTTTGGAAAGCGAAGGGCCATGCTTTTCAGTCTGGATTTAAACACTTGTTTTATTCAGCAAATGACTGAAAAATGTTCAATTATACATTTCTCCCTGCTTTGTTTTAAGTGAGATGAGCCAAGAGTGTGTATTAGATTACAGACTACTGCTGACAAAAAAGACACCCTCATCTTATGTTAAAATTTCCCTGTAGGCTATGACAGACTGAAATGGGAAGAGATAAGATTCAGTGACCCAGGAGGCTCCTGCCAATCCCGTGGAAATGAAACCTAAATACATTATATTGTAGAGTCAGAAATTCAACAGAAACAGACCATGCAGGGCCTGAGTGCCCACTCGTCCTGGTTGCTGAATGTCCAGTTCCAAACATCTCAAGGAGCCAGCATTTCCAAGGAGTGGGTGCTGCACACATTCTGAAAACAGAGTCATCTCAGAGTGGGCACAGAGAAGCTGAGGCACCCAGTATTACTAAGCCCTGGTGAAAATAACTTACTATATTATTCTATAATAATCATGAAACTTTTGCTCAACATGAAACTCTCTTAAACCCCATTGCCAGCAGAACTAGGCCACCAGTGCTTTTGAAAGCAACTTACACTACTTCTTTATTCTTCAAGACTACCAGGGGAAGGCTAAAAAGTCATAATGATCCCATCTTAGACTTGAGAGCTGTAACAAATATTTATCTTACCAGATATTTCTGCCACAACATCCAAACAGACTGCAACATAAAGGAGGGCAATACCTTCAAACACCTATTGACACTGTGGTAATTCCTAATGAAATAAACAGGGTTCTCACAGAGAGTTTGATTTAGCAAAACACTCCAACATGTGCGGACGTGCTTTGCTGTATAAAATTCAAAGTAAAATACTATTCAACACAAATAGAGATGGTTTAATTGAGGCTGAGGCACACAAATAATAAAGTCATCATCTAATCTCTCATACAAGTAAACAGTTTGCTATGGAAGAAAAAAAGTCTTTATATCATATCTACACATTTTTTGCTACTGTAACCTCTATATTTGATGCCACACATTCAGCACCAAGACATGAATACAGGTAGCATGTACACACTTCCCCAAATGAAAATGGATGGATGATTTACTAAATATTAAAGAAATTCTTTACTGTGAGGATAGTGATGCGCTGGCACAGGTTGTCCAGAGAAGCTGTGGCTGCCCCATCCCTGACATTGCTCAAGGCCAGGTTGGGCAGGGCCTTGAGCAACCTGCTCTAGTGGAATGCAGGGTTGGACCCTCACGGCAGGAGGGTTGGAACTGGATGATCTTGAAGGTCACTTCCAACCCAAAACATTCTATGATTCTATGATCAAGGCCCTTACAAATCCCGGGCTATTTCCCTCCCTTCAGACAGAAGAGACCAGCACCTGACCAGCACCTCTTTTTCCACTTACTAAATTCCAATGTGACAGTGAGGTTAATCTTCCATTTTACCAATTAGCACCTACTTAATTTTGCAGAAAGACCAATTTGAAGTTAACAATGACGGTTTGATAGTAAGCAGAAGCACGGAAAGGAGGATAAAGCATATACAAGATGCAACAGTTCTGAGAAGCAACTCAAGCTCTTTTTCCCCAGGCATTCACCCTTGCTGTTCCTCTATATTCCTGCTCTGATGCCTCTTAGCTAGGATAATATAACTATAAATTGGATTAACGAAACAACCCAAGCTAAAAACAGCATTCTGTCCTCCAAAACCAAACCAAAAAAACCCCAAACCCATGTAATTGAAGCTGAGGTGTAGATACACAAAGTTGTACCAGGACAGTTGAGGGGGTGGCAAACTGTAGCAGTGTGGAGTTCGTGGGGGAATAACTTCTTGGTCTAACTGGTTTGCCAAGAAAAAGGTAGAGAAACCACACCTGTATTTTCTAAGCAAGTAAAAGGCATATGTTATCTTCACAGAGGAATCTGACAAACCTCTAATAAAATAAAGAACAAAACCCCTTTATTTTACTAACTATATGTATCTATATATCTGTATCTATCTATCTAGATCT
>NW_009931044.1:0-609 GCF_000696875.1 Nestor notabilis
ACCCCCCCATTCCTCCACCTCCCTTCTCATACAGGAGCACAGATCTGGGGGACTTATTGCCGTGTGTCCTCTACGGGAGCTAATGGTTTTCCAGAAACGTCTGCCCAACCTTCAAGCCTTGAAACGCATCCCCAGAACTGAGCACTGGGAGGCTTGAAGGGGAGAGGGCAGAGGACAGGCTCAAAGTGACACCAGTCAACGCATTACCGGGGCTTAAAACACTCAGAGTTGGCTTTGCAGCTCTCAGCAGCCTGTGCCATCTTCCCCACACTGCATTCCTGGTGCAGGGCCACTTTGCTGCAGGTTTGGTGGTTGGAAAGATAAGCCAGTGCATGTGGGGACCAGCGATGGGATGCTCAGGGTAGGCAGTCAGTGCTGCAGCCACTCAGGGTGGTGGTTGGCTGGTGGCAGATGTCCGTTTAACAGGCAAAACGTCCCTTCTTGTCCCCAGTGAAGGAAAGGCAACACCAAGGCCTCAGCCAGGGGCTGGGTGCTGATAGTTGGCTGGAAGGAGGTACAAGGCAGAGGTGCAAGGTGTGTAGGGGTGGTTGGGGGCTTCTGGCAGCTTAGGGATGGGTGGGGGGCTCCAGCACCACCCTGCACCCATCC
>NW_009931044.1:644-853 GCF_000696875.1 Nestor notabilis
GGCTTCGTGCCGGGCAGAGCTCAGCCCCTTCCAATCTGCCGCCTGGACCCAGGGCTGGAAGGGGGAACCACCACTGGCAGCTCAGCCCGTGTCATGTCCCTGCAGCCAAGGCTGGCCCTGGCCCTGCGTTGGGATGAGTCCCCACGCAAACCTCACAGAGCTGTTTCCCTGCACACAGTACCCACTGCTTGCCAGGGGCTGGTTGCCAC
>NW_009931044.1:872-6214 GCF_000696875.1 Nestor notabilis
GCCTCCTGGCCTGGAAAGGATCCCCGAGGAGGAGCAGCGCAGCTGCCAAGACCCAGGGCATGTCCTTGCTCAGCTGTCTGCAGCCCTGGAGAGCCCGGATGTCAAAGCTTTGAAGGTGCAGGGTGACGCTGCGCTGGGATTACAAGGGGCACAGGCTTTGTTCACAGAGCCATGTGTGAGAACAGGGGGTCCCAATGCATGCCAGAACCTGGGAGGGGAAGGAACAGGAAAAGCTTCTTTCTGCAGAGGGTGGATGTCCCTGGGGACAGATCTGCTCCCCAAAAACAAAAGCCATGATGTTACTCCCAAGTCTTTCTCAGTGGAGCGTAAATGACCCCAAATAGTAACCTTGCAAATTTCAAGTTAAGCTGTGTGAAATGGCAGCTGAATCATGTCCACCTCCTTGCAGAGCAGTTTTCTGCCCTGGTGACATGCTCAAGGGTGTCCATAACTGCTGCCTAGGGCCTGGTGGAGCCATTGCACATGATGAGGGGACAGGGTGGCAACCAGAGCCCCAGGAGGTCCTATCCACCATAAAGCCCCTGCAGCAGTGCAGGTTGGTTCCACTCACCAGCCAGCTGGGCTCACCCTCAGTCCCTGGAGCCACCTTGGGTGTAAAACCCTAAATCCAGGGGGTCATTACCAGCCAGCAAAGGGTCTGAGCCTCAGTGGCTGAGTCATCCATGCTAGGGCAGGGGGAAGCAGATGCAGGAGCCAGCAGGGCGGTAGTGTCACTTGTCAGTGCTGTCCCCCATGTCCACTGCAGTGGTCTGAGGATGGGCGAGATGTTCTTGTGCATGCTGAGCTGTACAACGAGGAGATGGAAAAGGACAAGCAGCTCTTCCCGGAGCTGACAGATCTTGGTGGTGTGGCGGAGCTGCAGGCCTGGCTGCTAGCTTATGGCTTCAAACTCAAGCGGGTAAAGTAAGTCCCAGCATCTCCTTCATAAGCCAACATCCAGCTGCTGACACCGAGGCCTGGGTCTGCCCTGAGCAGGCTGCATTGCGTGAGGGTGAAACAAGGGATGGAAGGAATGAGCATGGGATGGAAGACACCAGTGTCAAGGGTTTGTGGCTGGACATCATTCTGATTTGGCTTGTATTTTATTGAAAATCAAGGAGCTCAGTAGTGATTTTGAGCATTGCTTAGGATTTAAAAGATCAGATAAACCAAAGTGTGGAAAGGGAGAAGGCCAAAGAGCTGTGAGGCTCACGGTGGGAAGGGAAACAGCACCTTTGGCAATGCAGGAGCTCAGAGGCATGTCAGCCACAGCCGGTGACGCCCAAGTGCAGCCACGGAGCTGAGCCAGCCTGGGCAGGGCAGGAGCAGCCACAGGCACCACTGTGTCACAGCACAGGCACAGACCAAGGACTGCACTTGGACATGGCTCCTATGCCATGGCCACAAGCTGGCTGCGCCCCACAGCTGGTTTCTGTCCCACAGGCTCAACTCGCAAGTGCTTCTGTTGCAGCACCCTAATTTCCAGAGGGCACATCTCGCCACCAAGGAGCCGGCTGCCCTCTCTGCCAAGCACCAGAAGAAAAAGAACAAGAAGAAAAAGAGGGGAGCAAGCCCCCTGCTTCCACTCAGTGGTGCCACATCTGAGAACATGCTGGGTGAGCAAAGCTGGTGGCTGCAGTCCCACAAGCTGGGCTAGACTGGGACAGAGTGCGCTCGAGCTGACTTGTCTCAGGAATGGTGCTGGTGTGAGGCTGGATCCATAGTCCAGCCCTTCTGCTTCTCTCAGACTTGGCAGTGTCCCTGTGGGTTGGGTGATGATGGGGGCTCTGCCACTGGTGATTTTCCAACGGGGCACTGTGATTCCCAGACAGGCTTTCTTCCCTCCAGCTGCTGCTTTGTTTTTGGGATGTGGCCATGTACCCCAGGTAGCCTCAGCAAAAGGGCCAGGTTCCCCTCCTTGCAGGGCTTCTGCAGCCTGTGAGCTACAGCACAGCTGTGGTCAGCATTGGGCTCTTATTGGACCTCTCCAGGAAAACGGCCGCGCCTGCGCATCTTGTACCAGTACATCGACCGGGGCACACCAGAGCCGAGTGACCCATCAGCAGCAGAGGAAGCCTCAGCACTGGCACAGCCAAGCCAGGACCCTGCAGCCCCTGGGAGCACAGCAGCTCTGCAGATGGAGGATGAGGTCCAAAAAGGTTTTCCCAGCTCTAGCATTCCCCTGCTGGTCCCATAGCTTGTACACTCTCCCCCCCCACACCCCAGCTTTGCCTTTGCTTGTGCAGCTTGAGTCACCTCATCCTGCTTCTTCCAGCCTTGCCCCCAGTTTGTAGAGAAGCAGCTCGGATGTCTCTGGGTCACCCTTTGCAGCAGCTCTGCTCTGCCCTTAGATTTTCTCTTGCAGCTTTTATTTGGCCCAGCCAAATGAAGCAGGATCTTCCCTCCTAGGACAGCACTCTTCAGTTGACTTCACAGTCTCCAGGTTCCAGAGCTGTTTTCCCAGACTTGGTGGGACAAAGCCATGGCCAGCTTGAGCTGGAGGTAGTGACAGACCTGCTCCAAGCAGGAGATCAGGCTGGACATGAGAGCAGTCATTCTGCCTGCAGTGCTGCAATCTGGTATTCTGCTGCTTGCAAATACTCAGCCTGCCCCCAAAGAGGTGGCTGGCAGGTGATGCACTCACTCTCTTCTCTTGCAGATACTGGGCCCAGCATGCTCCAGAGATCCCAGTGCTGAGAGTGGGTGACAATTCTATGGAGCTGGATGTTGCCGGGGTGCTCAGATGCACAGCTCAGTTGGTACCACTGCACTTCCCTCAGCTGGAATAGCTACACAGCTTTCTGCCTCCTCTTTGCTGACTACAGCCTGACCTGCATTGGGTTTTTTTTTGGATTTTGGTTGGTTGGTTTGTAGCTGTTTTTTTTCCTGGTTGCGGGGAAACTGATTTGCCTGAAAAAAAAAGCAATTTTGCATTATAAAATAAACCAGCATGTCACCTGTCCTCAGGATGCACATGCTGTCATTTGTTCTTCACATGTGAAAAGCAGGAGGCTGGGGACCAGCTGCTGGACAGGGGCCATGGGACGGGACAGTGTGGCAGACTTACCCACAGAACAAAGAGACGCCATCAGTACCAGCAGTTTGCTGCTTAGTTGGTGTCTTCCAGCAATGCCTGCAATGAGTCAGACTGAAGAATAAAGATCCTGTTGATCACAAAAGTTGACGTGGTTAAGTCCAAGATAGGCAAGAAGATCTCCAAAACCATCTACTCAACAGCTGTCATGTGAATGAAGCAGCAAGGAGGTGGGAAGTGGATCTTCTGATTGGACTTACTTTCCCTTGGCAACAAATGGGTAACACTTGCTGGTTTAGCACAGAGCCGTATAGGACTGCACAGAGCTATGGATAGCGCAGAGCTCTATTGCTATGATAGGATCTTATTGGCGCCATGGAGCCATGGTGGTGGTATTCTAAAACCCGGGTTCTTCACCCAGTTTGCAGAGAGTGCAGTAACACACAGAGTCGAGATGGTAGTATACCCATATCGGTGCAGAGATGGTGCTGCGTGCTACCTCCAAAAAGCAGCGCACCCTGCCCTGCCTGCTCTCCCCTTCATACAGTCCAGACAGTGAAATCCGCGTTTTCCGCATACACAGCAGTCTGTGTCTGCCACTGTGGCTCTTACACCCTCTCATCTGTGTTTCAAGACATACTGATTGATTTCACTGCACATGTTCCATGAGGAAGGGTCTCTGTGGGCAAGGGTCTCTTATGTCAGAGGGTGTTTTAGTATAATGAACCAAGTCCCCTTATGAACACCGTTGTCTTTGGTTTGCTGGGCTTTTCGAAATTACACCTGCCTTCCTAATCTTTCTGAAGTGAGTTGTTGTTCTTCTGAATCAGGTGGTTCCTGTATCAGTCTTCTACCTCTCCTTAGCGTCCGTGAGCTTGCAATGAAACACTGGTTTTCCTTGTGACATGCAAAATTCAAACCTCAGCATTTTCAAGTTTTCACACACATAGTACTTTACAAAATGCTACTTTCTTCATTGCCAGGTAACAATTCCCCCTTTGAGATTTACATAAATATTTCATCTTTAAAAT
Organism: Nestor notabilis; assembly: GCF_000696875.1. NCBI lineage: Eukaryota > Metazoa > Chordata > Aves > Psittaciformes > Psittacidae > Nestor > Nestor notabilis. The sequence continues at coordinate 4,938 of NW_009931044.1, forward strand.
AAGTCTCACTTAGGTCCCTTTCATCTCAGATCTCTGTCCTTGAGAGGCTTTAAGACTTTCTAAAACCACCTGCTCATAGTTTTCTTCCCACTGACATACATCTCATTGTAATTCCTTCCTAGTTGTTGGGGGGGGGGGCCTCCTCAGCTCTTTCCTGAGTTGTGGATGCCATTATAGGTGAGGATCCTGATATTACTACTTGTAAAATTATGTTCTTGATATATCCAAAAATCATACAAATTACTACATTCAGTGTTACGAACATACTCAAAGTTTGAAGTAGGCTCTGTAACCTCCCTGGTAAGGAGAATCCCATCCTGTGGAGCATTTTACTCAGTCACACACTTTTCATGCTGTTCTCAGGTCACAGCTAGCTCTTGCTACTCTCTTCAGTTGATCTAGTTGCTTGTCCAGATTTTCAGTGCTATTTGGGATATGGACACAGCAACTATAATTTTTCTAGTCCAAATAGCTACAGACTCCATGTTCATGCAATAAAAGTAAATTGAAGTCCAGGCGATTCTGTGAAGCCATTTTGGAAGTAGCGTGCAGCTGGATGTTCAGTTCTTCCATTCCCAAGGCTTCCATCTGTAAACCTGAATAGTATAAAGAGAGCCTGGTTTTGGAAGAGGCTGCCTGGGGTGTAAAGATAGACTCTAGAAGCTGCCCTATAGTAGTTCAAGTATGGAGGTGTGCCATGAACGTGTGTATCATCCTTCCCCACAGGCTAGTTCCTAGAGGTGCCTTTCTCCACAGAGGGCACACTCTTAGTAATCCTTGTATCCAATATTGATTCTGACCTGCAACAGGGAGATGAGCTGCCCATTTTCCTTCACTGCTATCCTATACTGTGGGTCCTAAAGCTGGAATCTCTAATTTAGTGTAAGTGATCCCTAAGGATCGTTATCTGTTTGGAGAGTGGAGTTGACATTTGGTGACCAAGAGTCATTTAAAGGAGCTGTATCACTTCTACTTATACATCCTGGCCATAAAGCTTGAGCAACTGGGGATATTTGAATTTTGGGATCTGGGCTACTACAATTACAAATACTGGTACAGTTCGACTTTGCTTTTCTGTCCTTGAAGTGGTTTGAGGTTAGGATACATAAGTGTTGGTTATAAGGATCCTCCGGCCTTCCCTCCTCTCCTTCCCAAGTGATGCATCATTTTGCTGTTTGGGCATATTCCCATTCTCCTGCTTGTGGCACCTTCCAGACTGGGGAGATTTCACAACCCCCATGGGATATTAGTACACAGAATCATAGAATCATAGAATA
>NW_009931045.1:0-306 GCF_000696875.1 Nestor notabilis
GGCTTCCGCTGCGCGGGAGCGCAGGTGGCACGCCCAAGCGCGCAGCCAGGGCAGCGCGGAGATCGCTCACAGGTTAACGCGGCAAGCCGCGCAAAAGCTGCCCTACCTCCACATAGCGGGCCTAAAGGGTGGCGTAAGGGAGCTGTTCGCTGCTCCTCGGGGATATGCACCGGTTTCGATCCACCGGCATCTGACACACGAGCTCACTGGCTTGGAAGGTGCCACTTAAGCTTCCCGCGTGAGCTGTTTTTCTCCTTTTTCTTCCCCCCCTCCATGCTCTCTCTCCTGACTCGCCCCCCCGGTGGC
>NW_009931045.1:415-688 GCF_000696875.1 Nestor notabilis
ATAAACAAACGTCGCGTTAGGTCAAGATTGATGGTGCCCATGCAATAAAAACGGGCCAGGTCAGGAAGGAATAAAATTCAATCAGAGCTCGCGGAATCATTTTTCAGGGGACAGAAAGACAGAAAAGGGAGACGGGGGTCAAGGGAGACGATGTCGCCATTCACAACACACCAGCCGGGAGGGAGGAGGACGAGGGTTAATGAGCGATTGTTTTTTATCAAGCGGAGCCTAATTGAACGAAACAATAGCCGCACCGGCGGGGCGGGGGGGGGC
>NW_009931045.1:732-1071 GCF_000696875.1 Nestor notabilis
CCCCCTCAGAACTGTACATACGCACCAGGGGGCAACAGGCTGGGCCCCTTGTTCTACCTTAGCCCGGGGGCTTGCCGTGCAGACAGAGGTAGCAAACGGGCTGGTGCTTAGCGGAGGAAAGCGGGACTCTCATTTCGCAAGAAGTGGTCCTAAAAAGCCTGGCTTGGGGGGAAAAGACAACTCGGCTCTCCCGAGGGTCGCTCCCGCTGGTCCGGCTGGAATAGGGGCACTCGGTGTCACTTGAAGCTAACTAACCCCTCTTCCCTTGTTTAGTTTGGTGGGAACGCGACTGGCTCCCGGAGATTTGGGAAGCGGCCGCGGAGGTGGTATTTGCCGGGT
>NW_009931046.1:0-16461 GCF_000696875.1 Nestor notabilis
ATCTCTCCTTGGCTGCCCCGGTGGCGCAGCTCTGGGGTCGTGTTTCGCAACGTCTTTCCTTGCCTTTAAGAACGTGATTCCTTAACAAAGGAGTCGAGCGGCGCCTTGGTCCCTTCTCCGTACGCTCTGGGTGACCAAACCCATCGCTGGGTTTTCGGAAAGGACGTGGGGGGGGGATAGTTTGGGGCTCTTTTAAATCCCCAGAGTAGCTAACAGTGTATGTGTGAAAGTCAGTTTCGTTTCTTTGTTACAGCATCCCTTCTCCAGCGCTGGGCTTTGTTCATTCCCTCTTGTAAACTTAACATCAGCTAAACTGATAGCTCTTGAGATTTTAAGAGGGGAGCCTGAGTTTGTGTTTGTCTGCAAGACCCTCCTGTGAGACCTGTGATGCCACTTGCTTGGAGACAAGTATCTTGATTTATTGAAAACGTTGCTGATGGGCAATTGTTTGTTTTGAACTGTCCCCTGCTTTGTCCTTTTTGAGGACATTACCTTTTCAAGGTAATGTTTAATCAGCAGAGTCATAGGGCAGGTTTGTATTTTAAAGATGGAGGAAGAAAATAAAAGAAATATTTTTGTCTTACTTAAAGCTGATCCAGATTCCTGTATATTTTTAGCTTGCTGAAGGATGTGCTCTCCTTACCCATTTCTTTCCATACAAAGAGCTGGCCTTACTCTGCCCTGAGGAGAAGCAGATGAAGAGTATCTTCTTTGAATACAACGCTCCTGTTTTCTCTATCAGGATTACAACAAAGAATGGAAGCTTTCAGAACAGTTCTTGCATTATTGTGCTTTTGGTTCCACAGGGACACTTAGGGAAAGTTGCCTGCTGGTGATGTACAGATGATGTTGAAAAGAAACCCTTCAGCAAGTAGCAATTTAAATGAGCTCTCCTTTTACATGCGTGCAACAGGCTAGTGCTAATTTGAAGTTGGTGTTTTATCTGACCTGCCATCAAAGGCAGAGCTGTTCAAACTGTCAGTAACAAGTCCCATACCTGATCTTGCAGGTATTTTTATTAGTCAACAATATAAAGGAGAGAGGTAACTGAGCTCCTATTTACCGATTACCCCTTGGAACTTCTCTGTCTTCCAGTTGAAGATAGGAGTGGGCTCTATATTTTGGTGGAATGAGGGTACCTGTTGTGGAGAGTGTCAAGGCTGATGTTTGTGTTTTAAGAACAGAGAAAGGAAACGTGCTGCCTGTTCCCACAGGTGCCGGCCAGAACCCCGTCCGGCAGGCGAGTGTTGCTGCGGGCATCCCTTACACCGTGCCCGCATGGAGCTGCCAGATGATCTGCGGGTCGGGTTTGAAGGCCGTGTGTCTGGCTGCTCAGTCCATACTGATGGGAGACTCCAGCATCGTGGTCGCAGGAGGCATGGAGAGCATGAGCAAGGTGAAGCAAACCATTGAACTCGCATTGAGCTGCCTTACCGGCAACAAACAGCGTTGTGTTGAAACCCTGTGTTTCAAAGCTAATGGGGTAAAGGTTGGACCTGATCATCTTAAAGGTCTTTTCCAACCTATTTGATTCAATGATTCTAATGATCTAGAGGTAGATTGAAAGAGCAGCTTTGGCTTCTGCACCTGGGAAAGAATTTACTCGTGCAGCAATTGACTTTGGTAGCTTGTTTTTTTCCTTTTCTTAAAAACAAAGACCTGATGCCATAGCTACTGAAAAGGTGCCATACAAACGCACACTTGTGTGCTTGTGACACCTGGCCTAGATGGGATTTTCTGTGTTGTGAGAAGCCCAAAGAGGGAGTGACTGGGAATGTTGTTGTTCACTAAGCAATTTGAGCTTGGAAAGGAAGCAAAGCACTTTTATTTTGAGGTGTTCATCCTAAGGCAGAATTAAGTAATGGTGTTGGGGCAGGGATCTGATGCCTAAGAATGGGGTGGCCTCTTCTGCTGGGTGCAGAGAGTGAGGTTTACGTTCACTGCCTGCAGAGAGCATTTGGGAACCACCATCATCTGAGGGACCCATGGCCAGGGATGATGGATTAAATCTGTGGAGAGGAAACACTCACTGCTTGGTGATCTGCTACTGGGGGAATGGAGAGGCCAAACAGACCATGCCAGCTGGCATCCTGGAGGGAGAGACAGAACAGGGAGCTGGGGAGACTGCCATGATCTGGGGCAGCAACCTGCAGCCACAAGGCAGGGGTCTGCCTCTTCAGTATACACTGGAGATAGAAACTGTCTGACTCCTGTCAAAATACCTTCTTGCAGGCTCCTCATGTCATTCACATGCGAGCTGGGATTAAAATGGGAGAGGCTTCCTTGCAGGACACTATAATTCTTGATGGCCTTACAGATGCTTTTTATCAGTATCATATGGGTATAACAGGTAAGTGGTGACAGTCCAGGAAATGACACAGTTAACTGGGGAGAGGGAAGAATTCCCTTGATAGGAAACTTCAGAAATCTGAAGTTTCAAATGAGGTGTTTCAAGCTGCCCTTCAGTTGTGGTCATGAAAAATAGAGAAATCCCTAATACTGAAAGGCAATGAAGGCATTTTCTGCTTTGTAAAGCTGCTAGTTTGTTGTGTTTGGTTTGGTTTTGTCTGTCTGAGCTGATCTCGCTGCATCTCTTGCATCTGAGCAATTCAACTTAATTTCACGAAAAATGAACAAAATAATCCCTGCACGTAACTGGAGCATCCAGCAACACAGACTTGCACTGTGGGGGAATTAAGTGTCCTATGGATACACACAGTTCTGCTACTGCAGGTTATTGCACCCTCGGATGGGGTAGTCGAACAACTGCTTTTTCAGACCCTGCTTATGAAACAGTAACTTCAGAACCATTCCCTCCTCTGAAGCAGCTGTAGAGAGATCTAAGCATAATAACCCAGAGAAGCAATAGGCTAGAAATGCTTGTTTGCGTTTGTATTTAACTTGGTGTAACTCCTCTCTGGGACATGAACCCGCACAGAAATTCTCACACTCAAAAGAAAACACAGCAGAGAATCATGAGCAAACAAAAGGAGGAAATCGGAATGAAAATGTTCAGCAAGCTCAGCTGCTCGCTACAGCAATCATTAATCATTCATTACCTTTGTACTTACAATTTTACAGCTTAAAATCTTAGTATTTCCTGATGGCAATTTGCACTGTGTTCCTTTTTCAGCTGAAAATGTGGCCAGTCAGTGGCAAGTCAGCAGAGGGGAACAAGACCAATATGCGGTACAGTCACAGAACCGGGCAGAGGCAGCACAGAAAGCTGGCTATTTTACCAAAGAAATTGTTCCTGTTCTTGTACCTTCTAAAAAAGGTAGGTGAGAACGGATGATGAGAGCTGATTTTAGAGAAAAAAGCCTGTTTTCTACTGTGTGTCTTATAATCAGTGGACGGTTTCCCACTTAGGAAGCCTTTTCCTTAAGCTGTTCTGTAAGCATGTAGCTGCTGCTTTCTTTTTCAACTTTATGGGGTTATTTTTATAAATAAGAGAGAAGTAAAGTGAATTTTGGAATATCTAAATGTAGCTCTGCTTTGCAGGCCCAATAGAGGTTAAAACAGATGAACACCCTCGGCACGGGAGCAACTTGGAAACAATGGCAAAGTTAAAGCCCTGTTTCCTGACAGATGGAACCGGGACAGTAACAGCAGCCAATGCTTCAGGTTGGTCCGTTTGGCTAAAGCTGAAATGGCAAAGGACAGTAGCTGCTTGTGGCTCAAGGCAGGGTCTCTGTGAGGGGTTTGGTTGCCATGTGGCTACTGCTGAATGTATTTGCAGGAAATGGCAATGAGTTTGGAACCATAGGTAGAACTCAAATATTAACTGTGGTGGAGGATTTCTTTACAGATGAGTTGGTTTTGTTTGCTTGCTTTCTGTGAAGCAATATGAGTGTTTGGACAATAACAGCAATACCTGATAGGCTGGAACAAATAGAAACTACATCCTCTCCTGTTAAAACTAGCTGTCCAGAGGTTTCTAATACTGCAGGTCTGGACAAAGGAAAACTTAATTCATGTTTGAAAATGTTACTCCTGAGGGAATGACTCTCCTGCCACAGGCAGCTTTGAAATTTCTTCCTTGGTCCTTCTGCTGCCTCTTCCAAAGTCTACCTTGATGAATCTGATGTGCTCCTTCTTCAGATTGTGCCTTGATTCTTCCACCTGCTGCTTTCCACATAGAATCACAAACGTGTCACATTTACAGCAGTATACTTATGGTGGCCATTTTAAGCCTTTGTGTTGGGGGTTGGACTTGGCTGATCTGAACAATACTGACCTAAATCCATAAAAGATTTGTGATTTTTGGTCTGTCAGCTTGTGAACTTATGCAAGAGGGAAAAGGTGGTACAGTACAAGCCACAAAGCCCAACAAATACATATGAGTTGTTTGTCGTTCCACAGGTATCAATGATGGAGCTGCAGCTGTAATTCTAATGAAGAAATCAGAAGCTGCTAGGAGAGGTCTTATGCCTTTGGCTCGGATTGTATCTTGGGCTCAGACAGGCATAGACCCATCTATAATGGGAGTAGGGCCCATTTCAGCAATAAGGCAAGCTGTAAGTAATTATCTATGTATATCTATTATTTAGAAACTCCTGCTTGTAATAGCTTTTCATTTTCTGGCCATGTCTTGGTTTTTCTATATTCTATGGAAAACTTGGTAGAAAAAATAAACTAAGTGAAAACAAGACTTAAAATAGTGGAGAGTATACAAGATTGAGAGTTCTAGCACTACCAAGCTAATGCCTACTCATTGTAAACCAAACCAAACCAAAAATGTATAGGTGAATGAATGGAGTTCAGAGCCTAAACTAGTCAGGTTTGTGGAAAGCCACCTGGAAACCTAGGGGGCTAAAGATCATATTTCATGGGTGTGTGCACTAACTTAATTTGGGGGTGATTTTGTCCTACCATGTTATGGTTCTGATGCTGAGTCTGGCCGGGTTAATTTTCAGGTCCCCGCCTGGTTGTATTGCAATAGTACAACACTGAGAGAAGGGCCAATGAGCGCATCTGCGTGAGCAAAGGTGATGGTGCCTTTTGTGTTTCAGTTTGCCCTGCGGAAGGGTTGGAGCATGCGGGCTGGATTCCTTTCATGCTTCAGTTTGAAAGTGAACAAGAAGGTGCACTCCAAAACCACATCTTAACATGCTCAGACCATTATGGCCCTTGCTGATGTGCCCTTTGTTCCGTCCGCAGGATGAGGTTCTTGGATAAAATGCTGGAGAGAGCAGCCCCTGTGGTACCACACTGTTGGCTAATATAGACATAGCCCATGGCAACCCCAGCTGATCATTTCTTAAAATCGAGCTATGACACTGAGTGTGAAAAGAGCTCTTGTACAGCTGATAAGGATAGATTTGCTTTAGAATTCTATTTAGTTTTATTTATACTGTACAAAGGCCTTATTTTGTTCATGTTTGAAATGTCTTGGCAATGTTGAAGCCTAACTTGAACTCACCCAAGACATTTTTACTTGCACTCCCTTTGTTTCTAACAATGCTTTATCAGCAGAATCAAGCAGAGCAATGCTGTTTCACAACCAGCATTTGATGGGAAAATCAGAACTGTAATGCTGAAGCTTTTTCTTACCAGATCTCAAACTGTTCTTTTCAATCAAGAATGTGATAATGTATCCACAATAAACGTTCTTGAAATTGTAGAACAGACAAGCTGTATTTAACAGTACCTATCATTTTATAGGTACTCTGAAAAAGGCCACACTACTTAACATAGGTTTTGTATTGTGTGTTACCAAACACTTCACATCCACCAGTTTCTCTCTTCAGAATTTCATAGCATCAGTTTGCAGTGAGAGATTGTCTAGGCCATGCATTTTAGTGTTACAGTGATATAGCAAACCTTAAAGAGTTTTCCCAGCAGGTGAACAGTTTCCAATCTGTCTCTGCAATACCCAGTAGAAAGAGGCCCTCCTCCTCAACTGTAGGCACTGGCGGTGCACTGGTCTGGCGAGCTGGTTGTTAAACAGCATCGCTCTGCTTCAACCTGCTGGTAAAGCATTTTTGTTGGAAACAAAGTGAGTGCAAATGAGAATGTCGATTGTGAAACATGCCTACACCTGCCCACAAGTAGGCCATTGCACTGCAAGAGTTTCTCAAGTGACAGCATGAGCCAAACCATCTCGCAAACAGCCTGTGAGTCTTTCAACTTAAAGGCAGGAGAGACTGGACAAGTTACACTTCACAGCATCACTAATGGTCATTTCATTATCTCCTGTGTAAAAATCTGCACTGAGCAGCAAAGAATCTCTAATGGGATCAGACTCATGTTCTGAAAAAAACACTTTTAATCTAAAATCTGTTTTTGAAAACGGTGCTTGTCTGTTAAGGGTAGCACAGACAGTTTGAGTCCCACAGTTGTACCACCACCACTGCATGGGTAAAACTAGTCAAGCTTTTTTAAGAGCACCCAGCATGTTATGGCACATTGCACTGACTTTGCTGACACCGAAATTTTGTCTTTTGTCTTCAAGAATTCTGGCTGTTAAAAATAAAATCAATCTGTTTACTTCAACTTTTTAGAAGCTTCAAATCACCCCATTTAAGTCTTACTGAAAGCTTTCTCTCGTGCTGAGGAAGACCTAAAAGATAACAAGGCCTCTATTTATTTTCTTTTCTCAGATTAGCAAAGCCAGCTGGACTCTGGAACAAGTTGACCTCTTTGAAATTAATGAAGCTTTTGCATCATTAGCTGTTGCAATAGCAAAAGAGCTGAAAATAAACCCAGAAAAGGTAACGATTAGTTTGCCTCCTCTAATTCAAAGTTGTTCTACTCTGTGCATCTGGATCATATTCCAAACAAGCAAGAACAGTCCTCTTGCAGTCAGTGACTTTGCTGAGTAAAATGGGAACACCAGGGCTTAGCTAGCAGGCAGTTTCCAAACTACCACGCCCTAACTTCATGATAGTGATTTGTATGCAAGTCTAGGTAACTGCTTGGGCATGCTTGCAATTACAACTTCAGACATTCAACTTGATGATGAAGTGTACTTGCCACTATGCTCTCCCAGTGATGGCAAACCGTGTGGGTATTACTCTCCCCTCCCCAATTTCACCTGATCTTCAGGGAGTAAAGATGGGTCCCTCTCTACTAATTAACACCAGCAGTTTCTCCTTGAAATGGTGGCAGCTGGTGATTCAGGCTGTCACCATCAAGGACTACATGCTGAAACTCAGCTAAGCTCATTAAATCACTTCTTAACCTGACCTTTTGTATTGGCTCTTGTTTTTTAGGTTAATATCCAAGGTGGAGCCATTGCTCTTGGCCACCCTCTTGGTGCCTCTGGTTGTCGCATCCTCGTTACTCTCCTACATGCACTGGAACGAACCGGTGGAAAACGTGGTGTTGCTGCTCTCTGTATAGGAGGAGGAATGGGAATAGCCATGTGTGTTGAGAGATGAGCGTGAGTGAATGAATAGCTAGTGTGAACTAGCTTTGAAACAGTTTCCTAATAAACGTCTAATCATGGAGCTTACAGTTGTGTTGCTTAAAATCAAGTAAGCTTACTCCATTACTTCTTGCAACTCAGTAACTGCCTTGACAGACTAGTGGCTACTGTAGACACTTCAGTTACACTGTGGAGCTTAAATTCTCACTGTGAGGACTAACCTTGCTTTGAAAAACGTCTGTTCACAAGAAAATAACAGCAGCATTCAAGCACTTGTTTTATTAACATTTTAGTTACAAGAGTGGGAAATGTAAGTTAGACAAACATAAATAAAACCTAAGTTACTCTTCAAGCTCTCCAGAGTGAACTGCATCCTCGTAGCACCCTCTCTCTTCTTTAGGTTCAGGGTGCAGTTTAATAAGGTCATCAATTCGAAGAATAGTAATTGCCGCTTCTGTGGCAAACTTTAGGCTCTTGGTTTTGACCATGGTTGGCTCAAAGACACCAGCCTGCTTATTATCACGAGGTTTTCCATTGATCAAGTCAAGACCAATCCTGCAAAGAAAGAGGCAGATGGAGAGGTTAGAAAAGGTAGAAAGATAGCTGGGAATATGCTGTTCAGCTAGTACCAGTTCCCAGTAACACATACACAGGACTGAAGAGGCAGAGAGAGGAACTTTAGTGATAACCTACACCCTTATTCCACATGCAAATAAACCCCAGAATGATTTGGGTTGGAAAGGACCTGAAGATCATCTAGTTCCAACCCCCCTGCCGTGGGCAGGGACACATCACACCAGACCATGTTGCCCAAGACTGTCCAACCTGGCCTTGAACACCGCCAGGGATGGAGCATTTACCACTTCTTTGGGCAATCCGTACCAGTGCCTCACCACCCTCACAGCTGAGTGCACTGGCAAGTCACCACCCACTTCACATGTACCCGCCTCCCTCCAGGCAGATACTTGCCATTTCAGGTTTTTGCGATCTGGATTAACTTGAGCCTCATTGTGGAATGCTCTCAACTTTGCAACAAGATCTGTCGCATCCTGAGCGGCATTTACAGCCAGTGTGTTTGGAATTATCAGGAGGGATCGTGCAAATTCTGCTATTGCAAGTTGCTCACGTGACCCCTACAAAGAGGAAAAGGTTTTAAACGCACTGCTGCAACAAGACTGGCAATAGCAGGTAGGGGTTTTCACACGCAAACCCTGGTTTTAAGGCAAAGAACCATATATTCTAATTATTAGAGAAAGAAGAATTAATATCCTCGATTTTAAAGCAGCATTTCCCACTCTGAGATCATTCAGTTTTCACTGACCGTGGAACCAAGTTCTAGGAGAGTAAAATAAATGCTTAAAAATTCACACTGTCCTAGCCTAACAGACACACTGTTACTTCCTCCTGCAAGACTTACCATGCTGGTTGCATAATTTTCAAGATATATTGAAAGTGCTGCCTCTACAGCACCACCACCTGGGACAACAGACTTGGATTCGAGTACCCTTTTAACAACACAGAGGGCATCATGTATAGACCGTTCCATTTCATCGCACATGAAGTCGTTAGCTCCTCGTAAGATAATTGATGCTGAAGTACGAGCCTTTGTACTAGGGGAAAAAAGGAATGAGGAGTCAGCTGTGTTGAACTGAATGTAAATTAATGCTTCTTGCTGAAAGTTCTCTTCTAAAACCAAGTTCAGTTAAGCCACATTCTTTCAATGTTTAGTTTTCCCATCAAATCGGGGCAAAATGTAATTAGATATTGAGAAAGTTCTCTCTTGCACAGGCATTAGGTGAGCTAATGACTGCCAACATTACAGTGTAAGTAGTCATGTTAGCTGCCACACAAGTGCCATGGTCAGTGTATTTTGTTCACACACAAGAGAGAGACTGCAGGAGACTGAACACTGAGAAGACATATTGAAGCAGTGGAAAAGATACTGTCTGAGGTGTATTTCTGTTAACAAACGGATACTTTAGTCCTCAGGAACCAGACAGCAGTGGCACACTAAAACTTCAAGGGAAAGTTTCATGTGTGCAGACAGCTAGTGATTGTTGCTTTTCTTATTCATTAAACACAAAAAACTTTCAACAGTAGCTGTCCATTTCATACTACCAAGTGGGTGACTGATTCAATGAAACCGGCACAAGTAAAGTGTCTTTATTATGAATGGTCAGATTTAGCTAGCACCACCTTATTCCGATGGAATTATTCATAAAGTAACTGTTTCCCTTACTGCCTCTCTAAATGGAAGCCAGCATAGAAAAATTTGGTTATGAACACAATTCTAAATGAAGTTTATCCAGCCATCTAATTGTCTCACACATCATGCTTGATGAGACAGGTGTCCAGCCCCCGCAGAAGAGATGAAATACTGACACTTCCGCCTCCTATTTGCACTGGACTTTCCCATGCACGCAACTACTCATACCACTGAGATAGTGTGGAAGTAAATAAACGGGATTTTACCTTGAACTCAGTTGAAAGGGCACACAAAACTGAGTATTTTAAAATGGACTTACTTCTTGATTAAGATCAGCTCATCATCACAGATTCTCTCTTGAACCACCTCTTCTGCCTGTCCCAGCATTAATGCCTCAAAACTCTCCTCACCTTCAAGGTTTGCAAGGGTTGAACATACGGTCGCTTTAACAAAGAAAGAAGTGAGATTAGCCTTCCATGCCAGCACATCCTTTGCCAACTTTTCCCAGAACAGGCATATGAAAAGAAAAACAGAGATTGAAAACAGAAGTACAAGCTCCTGTGCTTTCTCATAATGGAAATGCTTTCCTAAAAATTTAAGAATTGACAGACACAAATCTATACTAGATTTTTTTCCAGTATGTATTTAATGATTTAGGAGTTCTTTCTTGAACCATCTGAACAATGTACTTACCACAACTGTCCAAACAGAAGCTTATGAATGTGTGCGTAATAAAGTCTTCTATATAAATACAGATTCTGGCTTATTTCCACAAGAGTACAGTCTTCCCAGTGCAAGGCAGGATTTTGTCCTCCTCCCCACCTACCCCCTGTAAATCTTCAGCATTCAACTCTTACAGTACTCACCTACTTTGACAGAAGTTACTTAAAAGCTACAGTGAAGTTAAAAATGAACAGTGTCTCAGCTCTACTCATCCTTCCCTTGCATGTTAAGCTCTATTTTCAAATTTAGTTACTAATACCCCAAACAACAGCTTCTACTTAAAAAAAGGAAAAAGAAGGTGCGAAAAGGAAATGTTTTTATATATACATACCTCCAGATGCCTTAGCAATCCGCTTAAGGTCCTTTTTTACAACTCTTCGTACTGCCATAGCACCAGCATCAACAAAGTATTTCAGACACATATCATCAATACCTCCAGTGGTGAGAATCACATTGGCACCAGTAGCCAAAATCTTCTGGATCCTTTCTTTGGTAATATCCAACTCTCTGCAAGTATAAAATCCAAGTTATAGAAATGTATCACATTCAGTCACGCCATTTCCAAAAATCTTAATGCAGAGCTCTGCAAGAAGGGACCTCTGCATAAACATACTTGGATTTCTCAAAAAACCTGACTTAATACTAGTTTTGCCCCCACAAGTGAAGGCTTCTACCGTTAGTGTTTGGTATTGTTGGGAAATCTTAACATTTAAAACATTTTTACCTCTTCCACTCAGCCAAAGTTACATTGAGACACCTCAGCTGAAGAGGCCAACAAAGCTTGTGAAGCCCCACTGTCCCAGTTACTCAAGCTTCCACACACACCTCTGCCTTATCAGTTCCAGCTTCTCAGGGTCCGAGATAACAACCTGAACACCAAGCTTCATCTTTGCTTTCTGCAGGCTGAAGTCAAGGCATGCAATCTTTGCATTAACTATTCTCTTGGTCATACCTGATGAGAGAAAAACAGAAAGAAAATAGATTTTATAGAACTGAGTTAACAGAATGTCAAGTTAGCAGTAGAGATTAAAAATAATGTTACTTTCACATTTCAGATCTCTACCCAGTTTGCTTCTCCATCACCAGTTCTGCCCTAGTACAGAAAATGCTAATAAAGACTTTCAAAGACAAATTATTTTTTTTTTTCAAATCTCTCCTGTGACCTGTTACCTTTTTCCAGACCCCATCCCCAAAATGGGAATGACCATGAAAAGCTGACTCATCAGTCTCGCATCCTTTAGGTTACCTGATCACAACACAGCTCTGCTAAGTGTAACAGCTCCCTACAAACAGACGTTGGCTCCCCACAAAGGAGGCACTTACATTTCAGAAAATCAGTGTTACCATGCTACTACTGAGTTAGGGAAACCACAGTACCTTACCAACGCCTTGTGGATCACTGCTACTGGCTGGCAGACCCCAGCCTAGAAACCACCGGTGAAGCAGTAAGGTTTTTGGGGGTTCTTGTCTAATTGTTCTGGAATTGAAAACCCAGTGATTTACAACTAACGCGATCAGTAAGATCCATGCAGGAGGAGTCAGAGGATGAAACGTGGCACGTTCTTACCCTGCGAGCCCACCACGCAGTTCAGAGCGTAACCGTTCACAAGTATGCTCTCCTTCTGGCTGCGGCCATGTGCCTTCAGAACATTAACCGAGTTGATGGGATATCGAGCCTGACCCTTCTGGTCTGTGTATTTAACTGCCAGTGCTGCATCCACCACCATATTGGCAAAGAAATCACCATCACTAAAACGTTGTTAAGGTTATAACTGAACAAAAAACCTAATATTATGCTTAAGGGAAAAAAAAAGTCACTGACAGTGCCCAAACCAAGAGTTAAAAACTGTTTCCAAGAAAGAACCACAGAAGAGCATGGGAGTGCAAGCTTTCTTTACCACTGCCTTAAAGTAATTCTTAACACATACGCTGATAAGAAAATTAGGAGAGGCTAGTGCGATGCCTATGTTTTAGGCACCTAGTTCCTTAACAAAACTCCCTATCCTGTGGTCAGTCTGAATTCCCTTGTTAGCAAAAAAGCTAGAAAGGCAGTGTTTTCCGTGACTATGGACTAAAATGAAACCTTCTTCCCTCTTGTTTCATTTCCTAACTACTTGACTTCTAATAACACATTCTTCCATTCACGCAATTCCTTAACTAGTCCCATTAACATGCAATGCTGTAAGGAAACAATATGCTGTTAAAGCTGTAGTCATATCCCTAATCAAGTTTACATAAATCAGAGGAGCCTGGACATGTTTTCCCATGCCAAAAAATAGTATCTGTGAAGCATTTTTCATGCCCCTGTTAAAAAATGACAGCTTGAATACTATATGCTATTAATAAGAACTGCTGCAAAGGCAATCGGCCTAGCTACTTAAGCTCTCCAGTCAATCACTCTCACTTCATCAAGTTAAAGGATACATTCCTATAATTTTAGAGGACATTGATGTTTTAGCAGCATTAATTAGGCAGTCCCTGCCCAATTCATCTGTGTTAATAATAAGATTTTCATTGATGTAGCGAACTGCTTCCCTGTAGAATGAAGATAAATACCAGTAAAGAACTCCACCCCCAAAAGAAGACAAAAATCTTCCATGTTTTCACCCCTTCTGAATGTTACCTCAAAGAACACAGGGACAAAAGCAATTCACCTTTTAGGATAGGAACACGGCATTTTTATGTGATTACAGTAACATGATATTAAAACAAAAGAACCTACAACCCCCCAACAAGAAACACCTCCAACACCCCCTCAACAAAACACCATATCCGCTTTACACCAAGAAGTCTCTATTAACAGAGTCACAAATACAGAGATACATGAAGAACATGCAGTTATTGTACTTTAAAGAACACAACGTACTTCAACTGTATTAAGTTTCTTACTTGCAAGCAAGTCGGTATCCACCAATAATGGAGGTAGGATGGATTTTCTGTTTCACTAGCTCATCTGCGTTTTTCAGGAGTTCTGCAGCAATAATTACCTGTTTGGAATACAAACACTAAATACACGTATTCCACACAAGCACAGTAACTTCCAGCCAGTAACTCAGAACCATGCAGCTGTTTGCTCACTCCACCGCTTCTTCCTCCCCCCACTCCCAGAGGGATGGGGAGGAGAATTGGAGGAATGTAACTCCCACAGGTTGAGATAACAGCAGTCCAGTAACTAAGGTATAATACAAACCACTACTGCTACCACCAATAATGATAATAATGATA
Source organism: Nestor notabilis (assembly GCF_000696875.1). NCBI lineage: Eukaryota > Metazoa > Chordata > Aves > Psittaciformes > Psittacidae > Nestor > Nestor notabilis. The sequence goes on from NW_009931046.1 coordinate 13,524, forward strand.
AAGAAAGGAAGAGATGCACAGCACTGCACCAGCTAAGAAGGAGAAAAAATGACTGCTGTAGCTGAACCCAGGACACTTCCTTTTGCCCTTAAGCGCAATATAGAATCACAAACAGTTGTCTAATATCTACTCAGTGGAAGTAAGTACTTAGAACTGTAAACAGTTTTGACACCAGGTAAAAGCCACGATTTTGCCTGCCCCAAGTTGCCAAGTCTCAGGCAAGTTTTCAACACGACATCTTCATTAGTCCTCAGCACTTTAATTTCACATAGTTTTAAAAATTAAAAACCTTACTTCAGGATCTATCCCCAACCTTCAAGAAAGGAAAAATAATGAAACTGCACTATGCAAAGTCCCTTCCAGAACAGCAGCTGCATATGAAAACTAGCACCTCTAAAAAACACATAGATCTAAGTTCTTTGTTCTGTAATCTACTTTAAAAAAATGCTTATAGTCACTCCTAACCTCAAGGTTTTTCGTTCTGTATAGCTGACCAACACTGCACCAAGACTTAGAGAAAAAAAGCTGCACCCCGGTTATGAAACACTGACTTTTGGTGCATCTGCCTGTAAAGCTTTCTACGTACCACTGAGGTTGTCCCATCACCAACTTCTTTGTCTTGCAGGTCTGCCAGCTCACAAAGAACTTTTGCAGCAGGGTGTTCCACTTCCAGCAGTTTCAGGATGGTTGCACCATCATTAGTAATGGTCACATCCTGATTTTCAGAAATCAAATGTGAACATGAAGCATATTTCTATTACATTTTGACTACTGCGTCTCATTAACATTCATACAAATGAGTAAGTTAATTTTCTCTGCAAATTTCCATATATTAAAACTCTTTATACCAAAAGCTTGCTGCTGTTTTTTAACCAGGAGTCCCATTTTACCAACAGAAACGTTACCACTGTTATTAGACAAATCTTGATGTTACAAACACTCGAACATTTTGCACACACCAGATTAGCAGTAGCGCAGTGACTCACCTCTAATACAGTATTTCATTACAGTAAAATGGCAAACTTTCCTCATTTGCTTGGAATATTTTAAAATACCAAATATTGCTTTAAAATTGTTCTGGGATTATTTGATTTTTTTTTATTTTATTTATTTCTCCTAACAGGGAGACCAAGATATGCAAGTCAGCACCATCACAAGGCCTGACTTTAACAGTGATATTTATTCCTGTTAGTTTGCCCAATTCTTTTGAAGTGGTGACAAGAACTCACATGTAGAAAGGAGACAACTGTACCACATGAACTGCAGTAGTAGATTAAACCACAATGATGTAGCATACATTACCAGACGCTCGATTTTACCAGTTCTCCTACCCCTCCTCTCAGAACCATTGAAAACACCAGGCATGTGCACATCTGACCTATGAAGTGGAAGCACTTCTACACACAAGCCCTCCTGACACTTTTTAAAGGAAGCTGACTTACCCCAATATCATCCACCAACATCTTATCCAGGCCAACTGGACCAAGAGAACTCTTCACAATATTGGCAATAGCAGATGCCGCAGTAACTGAATAAATGAAAGGAAAATAAACAAAGTTTTATCTTTCCAACTTTAGGGTGATTTGGGTTTACAAGAGAATGTCCCAAGAACCTGCAACTCAGAAACCTGAGATAACGGCCTAATTTAGGATTAGGTTTCAGCCTACCTAAACTAACAGCTGGCTGCTACTAAACAATACAATCTATGCCAGACCTCACTCTTGCCCCACCTGCAAGCTGGTTCAGATCTGGCAAGACTAACTGATCCAAAGAAGATTCGTTTTCTGTTGGCTTGGTGAGAGGGAGAACACTACCCGGGATCAGAAGAGCAGTGGTGGTAGCTTAACAGAGGTAGGTTGGTTTATTTTGGCAGCAGCAAGTCATGCCATGCAACTTCACTCTTCATTTACTCCTCAGTTCCAGACAGATACAGGACAACAGTATCACCACATACCAATTACTAACATCTCTTTATCCCAATGATGTCTGTGGCTGAAACAAAACACTTATGAAACCTCTAACACAGTGGCTTGTTTAAAAGGATGTTCTGCCAACTTCATATAGGAAAAAGATACAATCAACCTTTTCCTTCAGACCGTGGCAAGTTTTAATTTATCCCACAAGCATAGCCACTTAATCTGGAAATTGAAAAAGTGGTAGTATAATGGGAATAGTTAGTTTAGATCTCCACTTTGAACTTCAAACAATACAAAGGTTTTCGGAGTTGTTTTGGAGGAGTAACAGCTTTCTGAAACAAAGAACTATTATATCAAATATGGCGTTTTAAAGTAGAATCTCAACCATAGATTAAGGTTGCTTTTATACTAAGTGTTCTGCCTAAAGTATCGTCAGAGCTGCAATGACTCTCACAACAGTAAGAAAGCGTGTCTTCAGCTTCTTCCTTTGTCTTTTATCCACTAATTTAGACCAGTCTCGAAATTCATAGCCTTCCCTCAAGATTTGGGATAAAATTCTGAGAGATGTAGAACGTTTATGCGAACTATAGTAGCAGACATTCATCTTGAGGATGGTCCCCACTTTCAGAAGCAAGTTATTCCCCCATGTAGAGGAGCAGGAAGCTTCCCCAGTGGCCCCTTCCCCATCAAGGCTTCTCGGCCAGTCTGCAGGCCTCGCCGGCTCACGCTCTATGTGGTCGGGATGGAACCGAGCCGACTGCTGGTCAGCGCCCCGCTCCCAGTGGGTGCTTCTCCCGAGGAACCAACGGGGCCGCAGGGTCGCTTCGCCACCGAAGCGTGGCAGGGGACTGCGAGAGCCCCCGTCTCCTCGTGGAAGCTTCATAGGGGCCCTCCCTATGGCCTCTTGTGCACGGCACTGAGAGACGCTGGCGACAGGGCGAGGCCCCTCCCGGACAGGGGCAGAGCTGAGGAAGCACATGGCGGCGGTAACGGCCGCGCCATGTTGCCTCCTTCCCGCCCCT
>NW_009931047.1:0-12732 GCF_000696875.1 Nestor notabilis
CCGGCTGGGCTTAAACCACGACACCTGTTCAAACACAGTAGCAGAGTTCTATTCCTGCTACTCAAGGAATGTCAAAACTGGCAGGTGCTGTGCAGGACAAAACCAAATAAATCAATCAAGTCAGCCTCCTAACAGCTAGGGGTAGTGGAGAATCTGTCATATGGCAGGTCTTAAGGCACATTTTGTATTGACTTTAAGCATTTGACTGATTCGGAGACTCTCATATGAAGCCTGGCCAGTTGTGCAGGAAACTGAATAGACTAGTTACGCTGTTGATAATAGCAAAGGCTAACACATATATACATACGTGCACACACAAGTCAAACAAATGTAAATTCCTGAGAACACAGGCACTTCTTACGCTATTCTATCACCATTGCAAAAGCAGTCACCAGCATCCATTCTCAATATTGATCTTAACTTTTCTACTGATGGCTTCAGAATAGAACAGAAAAATTAGAAATGGACTAATGACAAATACCACTAATAAAAGAACACTGTCAAGAAGAACTGGAGAAGACAGAAGTAATGCAATTGAGAAAATAAGTAGAGAGTTTCAAAGTACATGGTGGTGCACTAGCAGATCAGTGAGAAGCAGCCTTGCCACCATAACATCCCAGCTAAGCACAGCAGCTGTAAGCATCTCTGTGCACTAGTCATGGAGTGACTACTGCTGAGATGCAGCTGCAAAAAAGAAAGCTTAGATATTTCAAACAGGTGAAGTATTTAGCAGTACCATGAAGATTCTAATAAAAGCCAGACAGTTTTAAATAGTCTAGGCTGGCTGATTTTTACTACAAGATGCTTAGAGAATTGAGGCAGTTCTTTTAATACAGTTAAAGGCTATCCATGAGAATCTTTACAGATTGGGAAATGTATCAAAGACTAGAGAAGTCATACCCTCTTTAAAAGTGAGTGTGGTTGGGGTAAAAGAAAGAGGGATGGTATTTGGATTCTAGTTACTGAAAAACAACAAAACAGCCAAAATTTATGAGCCTCAAGAATGAAATAGGTAACAGATCCATGTCACTTTTCAGCTGAAATTTTGACAATTAGCTACTTTTTGAGTTAGGCTAACAGGTTTACTGGACAACTGAGTCTAGTATTGTTTGATTATTTCCTAGACCAGGTAACAAAAGTGGCTTTGTCAGTCTTTAACAGCTTGTCAGGCAAACTGTGTTTTCTCTTCTTGAATATAACTAGGTATTACATTTTAAAGAAACTGATAATCTTGAGTTAGGCATCAGTGTTCTTTGGAGCTTAGAAGACATACCCTTTTCACTGTAGTTTCTAAAAGATTACTCTGGAAAAAACACTTTTCTATTTTTCCCTATGGGATGATTTCTATTTTAGTTTGTCAACTATGCATTATTCCTCCCAGATGATTTCCATCATCTGTGTACTGTTTGTTCATAGCAGATGTTTGTTTAGACCCTTAGATGTGTGCTGTTATGTGTTGTTCTGCACAAGATTAGTTAAAAATAGTCTTCAAATATCACATTTGTACTTGCTACTGGGGAAGATTCTCTATATATATGTTTCAGTGAACTGGTATACCTGTAGGTTTGAACCTCATGAGACCAGTAGATCGCTCTGGGATTAATCTTCCACATGATTTCCAGCAACTTCAAAGGAACATGATTAGTCACTTCAGGAAAAAAAAAAAGAGCATTAGAAAGTTTTGATTAAATGTATTTAACTTTTGTTACAATTCACTTTCTACTTTGTGATTTTACTCTTGAATTTGGCTTTGTGATTTTGCTATATAAAACAGTTTTCACCCTACTATAGTACTGTTCAGAGCAGGTAGTTTAATTGTAACCCCTGTAAAACGGGATAAGGAGGAGGAAAGGGTGCTGTGAAACTCAAAATCTAGCTATAAATCACTGTTAATATCCAACCAAACAGAAGGAATTCATGGGGTGCTTGGTAGTACCTTCTCTGTATCTTAATCTTCTAGTTCTTTCTAATTTCCTAATTGTTGTACTTGAGTATAATCTGGCATTAATCTGGCTCAACAGTGAGACCTGCTGCTTGAAGTGTAATGCTGGACTATTTGAGCCTCAGTCAACAGAGCTGTCAACAACTGAGCTGTCTGACAAACAGAAATACAATCAAAACCTACCAAGTGCTTCATTTCCTCCTCCCCCAGCGTATTAACTTAATTAAAATAATCACCACAGCTAGAATAAATCTGTGTGCTGCATATTGTTCAAATAGCATTTACATTAACAGACTGTTAGAAGAGGTTTCAAAGTAAAGCCATGCCAAAATTGGCAAATTCTAGCATTAAGACCTTAGCACAAGCCAACATTGAAAGTGTACATTACAGTATTGTTTTAAAATAATGCTTGCTATTTTTGCATGTTTCCAAGCTTTTGATAAAGTTGTTTTGGTAATATTCATATGGCTGGAAAATTCCACAAATCCTATGCTAGTACATCCATCTTTCTGTGTTGCTGTCTTCCACTCTACATATTGCCTTGTACTGTAATCATATCTCCTAATTCACAGATAATAATTCTAATGACTCAAGAAAAGCTAAAGTGTTCATATAAAAGAGCATATTTACCTAGTCCCCTTTAAAAATAGATCCAGATTGTATTCATGGGTACAGTTTGTGGACATCCTTAAGGACATCTCCCACAGGAGGAGGAATATCTGGGAAGTGCCATTACAGGGAAAATAAACTGTTAGCTCTGCTCTGTTCTAGGGACAGAGTTGTGCTGAAACAGAAAGGGAAGTAAAATTCAGTCATACAGGTAAAATTATCTATGAAACTATTAAAAAAGAAAACACTTGTTTCACAGAGATTTTTAAAGCTGTCTCTTTTACAGAAGAATATCAATATTCCCTTCCTTGAAAAATTTAATTTCCACCATATGTTTCCATCTCCAAATTCCTCCAAAATACAGATGTGGGTGTAGAATTTCAAATTAACTTTTCTACTGAGATATTTCTGCCCTTTAGGAGTGTTTTCAGGCAACAAGATGCATGTCACACTTTCAGAAGGTCCCTTCCAGTCCTATTTCCTTTAGAAAGTTTTATTACCTTTTAAAATCAATGTAAAATAACTATATAAAACTGAAAATGAAATATTGAGAAGGTCCTTTTAAAACTCCATTTTTAATTAATAGTGAGACACTTTGTAACCTGGGAATAGTTTACAAACCTGTAAAAAACCTGTAAGTTTCTCCGAGTTGTTTGTTATTTCTGTAACAGGTAGCTCTACAATACACATAGAAAAATAAGACAAACCATCTTTTTATAGCCGACTATTCCCAGCAACTTGGAAAGTCTGGTATGTTGAGTCCAGATTATATATTGAAGCAAATACACTGAGTCACATGCAATACATTGTGTTACAGTGACTTGTAGTGAAACAGTTAAAATATTTTTGTGTTTCTGTTACTTCTCATCTTTAAAGGTTCTCACAATTTAGGATAGCATCACCTCACATAAATGAGCTGGGATAGAATGGAGAGGGTAAGATATTTTGTCATATAGAATATGACAAAAATACCTTAAAAATGCATATAGCACATTTTGGTGTTTCTTTGGCTGACAAAAAGGCTCTTTTGGCTCAAATATGCTTCTAGCCAGAAGAGCCTGTAGCATCATGATTTTCTATGTAGTGTTGGAATTAGAATTTCAGAACATATTCCTTCAGCTGCAATAGTTACCTTGGACCTAAATCACAGTTTTCTGTGCAACATTCAGAATGCACTATAATACTTCCCTGCATTGTTCTCACAGTAGAGGTTGCAGTGGCTAACCATCCTCACCTACAGACATTTGGGTTTTTTTCCTCTGAATTTCTCTGTGTTCATCTGTAGTGAATTAAACTGAAGAGCCGTATAAGCACTCTTCTAGCTGATCAACTCATCTCCATCCTTTAAGATAAACAGAGCTTCCCAGGGTTTTTTTCTTAACACATTTTATGTCATCTACCGCTTTGAGTAATTCTTTTATCTCTTCTTTCATCCATCATCCTTATAACTGTAACTTTCTCAGGAGCAGGATTTTGAGCTCATCTTAGATTGTATTAGCTTCTCCCATGGGATATAAGAGCATCATATTTGCATGTTTGAGGCCTCTCTGCCCCATGAAACTGCCAGGCAGTAGTGGTGAGTCAGCACTTCTCCTTGGCAGACACCACTGCACCCCCTTCTGTTATTATCATTTGGAGTAGGGTCCAGGAGTGTTTGTGTGAACTGGTCTTGTGCACCATGTATAGAGATCTCTGGGAAACATTCAAACATTCAGGCTGATGACAAAGGAGAAGAGACCGAGTTGTATCTCCTTTATCTGAATCCTACCTAGGGAATCTCAAACTGTTTCTTTCATACTGTAACTATGGCCCCCATCGTCTCCTCCTGAATGCACATACTATCATGTTGAACTTTTCCTTCATTGGTTGAACCTGCCCTCCTCATTCACTCCTTGAGTTAACAATTAAATTTATCAGCTGTTGTGTAGCAGCAACTAAGCCCAACAGAGCCACTCGTTTACTCCCGCTGCACTGGGATCAGGGAGACAATCAGAAGAGTTAAACTGAGAAAACTCATGGGTTGAGTTTGTAGGCAGTTTAATAGGTAAAGCAAAAGCTGCTCACACAAGCAAACCAAAACAAGGAATTTATTCACTACTTCCTGTAAGCAGTCAGGTGTTCACCCTTCACCAGGAAAGCAAGGTTCCATCATGCATAAGGGCTACTTGCGAAGAAAAATGCCATCACTCTGAATGTCCCACCATTCCTCCTTTATCCCCCACCTTTATATGCTGAGCATGATACCATATGGTATGGGATATTGTTTGGCTTGGGGTCAGCTGTCCCGGCTGCGTCCCCTCCCAACTTCTTGTGCACACACAGCCTACTCGCTGTTGCAGGGGGGTGAGGAACAGAAAAGGCCTTGATTCTGTATAAGCACTGCTCAACAATAACTAAAATATCCCTTTGTTGTCAACACTGCAGCATGAATCCAAAACATAGCCCATACAAGATACTATGAAGAAAATTGACTCTATCCAGCTAAAACCACCATATCAGCATTGTCTGAATTATTTTTGTCCTCAGGTCTGTGAGAGTATGTATAAATTTAAAATCAGTCCCAGAAAAGTGTGATGAAAGAAAATAGGCACTTGGTGATATTCCTCCTTTACAGTGAATGTTGAGATCTATCTGTTACTCAGCTGTTAATCCTATTAGTATGTGCCTTCATGATTTTTATCACCTGAATTTATAATTTCGTAAAAACTATACCAACTTAATTTGACAAGATCTATTTTCCATGTATCCATGTTGATTAGCAGTGATTATATTATCCTCCTTAGTTGCTTACTACTTGAATCCCATATCAAGCTTTACATAATGATAATGATAACAATCTCTTAATACTGGCAGCATGAGACCTTTCACTGATGACATTTGGAGTATCTTTCCCACGATAATGCTAGATGGGTTTTTCCCTCTAAATATTCCAGATAGATGCTTATCCCATTCACTACAAAGTTCTGATTGTGTGAACATAATAATGAACTGAATAGTACCATCTCATGTTTTATTTGGTGAAAGATTTGACCAAAATATTTGGAATCACTTTAGTCTGAGTTGTTACTTCCTGGTAAACTTGGGGCTTTTCATATTCAAAGATCTTTCTACATGATTTTAGTACATTAAACATTTTTTTCCTAACAAAGGAATACATTCCAGGCCTTATTCTTTATTCCTGAGGATTCTTGCATTGAAAGTTCCAATCTGAAAGAGGTAATGACTAGACTTGATGTAGCATTTATCCAAGCACATATCATATAAAGAACAAAAGAGCCCCATTTGCCACAAGGACTACAACTCAAACTGACCCTTCATGAATGTTTTCCAGATGGCCTCCCAGAAAATGCAACTGGCCTTAAAGCAGGGCTTAAGAGGAGGATGGGGGCAGGGGAAATTTTGGTTACCTATCATCTCCTTCTGTCTTTTTTTTTTTTCCCCTGAAGAATTTAAGGTTTATTATACTTTCACTATGGGACTTCATACATAGTCTAATGTCTTCATGTATTCAGTATCTGGAATGTACTTTAAAGAATTGATTTTATTTATTAAAAAATTGTCAGGTCCTAGGTATATTTGCCTACAAAATATAGTTCAGTGAAAATAGTTGCATCTGCCATATGTTTAAAAAAAAGAATTACCTATATTTTCACATGTAAGGTAGACGGGAAAATATTTTTCTATATCTTTTTGTAAGCAGACATCCATTTCTGGCATTCAAAATACCAAAAGCACACCTGTGTAAATAACATAATGAAGAACAAATTAATACATTAAAGAACAAAGTCAATTGGACATTTTTATCCTCTGTGTACTTATTAGAATCGATTACGTCCAACAACTGTATTGTTTCATTTCCAATTAGTAAAATAGTTTGCAACAGCCTAGGTCCTCAGACGACTGCAGAGCTGATAGTGAAGTGCATTTATATGTCTGCTTCTGATTTTGTTTTGCTATGTTTTGATTTTAATAAAATAAGAAGAAGCCTTTGAACACAGTGGAAAATTGGCATCTATAGGAAAATGAAAATTCTTTGCAAAGTTCAGAGGCTGTAATCAGAATGTTGAATCTAATGCATCTCTTTACCTAAGTGATATTTGATCTTTTACATGATTTATAAGATCTGAAAGGCAAAAATAAATGTGAAACTCTTAACAGTGAGCCTATAGATGGATGTCTCCTGACTTTTTGAAAATAATATCTGAATTTACTTGAATGTATATCAGCTTACTGGAACTTTGATGCTCCTTGTGGCATACTTTTTTCTTTTTCTGAAGAACAGCAACAGAAGCTTGGGGTGAAGGTGAGAAATAATGTGAATGCTCTAAGGTAATGATGCTTAATGATTTTGAACTGAGAATTACATATATTCATGTTTTAATGGTTAATCTTTGATCTTCAAAGATTTCCTATGGTATCATAGGAAATTAAGTTGTTAGCTAAGTTTCTCACATAAAAAGGCAAAATTTCTGTTTGGCTGTCGATGCAAAAGACCTACAGTTATAGGTAGGAAGCAAACTGTAGCGCATATTGCAAAATAAAAGGCTGTAGGTTAGATCTTTAGTGGAGCATGACTGCTACCTGCTAAGGGCGTGGTCCTAGATAAAAACCCCTATGTATAAATGTCATAACTGAGTGGGTTTGTATTCTCTCAAATATTATTTTGAAAGTATTTATTTTTCATGTCATTTTTTTCAGAAGATGGTGGGAATCTTTCTAAATTCTGAATCCGGAGTAGCACATATATCTTTGATGATTTCAAAACAGAAAATAAGAAAAGTCTATACCTGGTAGAATATTTTGTATAGAAAAAGAGCTATGTAGGGGTTAACACATTATTTTTATTGGGTTTTCCTTAAAAAACTTTTAAAGGGAAAGTGGTAGGAAGAAAGAAAATATTGAACTTCTTCCATGGCTGTTAAAATCTAATACTTCAAGCTGAAGACCTATTGATCTTCATATGTTGTTAATGAATAACCCATGAAGCATTTTGAGTCATCCTTCTTATGTACCTTGAACATTCCTTCTGTAAGGTTGCAGAATTTGTTATACAGGGAGGATTCATTCCTGTGCCAAGTGTTTGGATGCTGTATAAAGATGCAACAGAACTGCTGCTGAGTCATGGTGGTTCATGCATCTTATTAAATTTAACCAGAGTATGAAGTGAGTTTAACTGGCCAAGTGACAACACCGTGCCATGGAAAAATATCCGTATGTCGATGATGTAAAACTTTCCTATGTGAAATATGGCTTTTAGCATGTATCACTCTTAAGAAGTAGTAGAAGGTTGAGCTGCTCAGTGAATATTTTCCAATGGCAATCTTGTCATTCAGACTATTGGGACAGTGCTGAGAAATTAGGAGTATTAAAAATTGAAATATTCTTTGTTAATACTACAGAATAGTGGGTAATCAGTTCTCCAGATACAAGATTTTTTTTATTCCCTTAAATAGCAGTGGTAGGAAGTTAAGAGCAACACTGTAGGAGGAGATATTGTACATGGACAGGACTGCCATCTGGAGAAGCCTTTTTCACTTCAGTTTTCTGTAAAGATGCTGTGTTTTCAAAGAGAAAATTTCAGCACAAAGGAATTTGTTTCAGAGTTACCACAGTTGTACTCTACAGCAGTGTCATACGACAACCTGCTTACAGTTGTCTGCCATGTAAACATGTATATCTAAAACATTCAGTTTTTAGATATACATAGTTTTTGAGACTGGCTTGAACAAGAGAATTTGATGCAAAATAAGGCTGAAGTCACTGCTACCATCTGAAAGAGGCAGAACTATACTTGCTCATGGAATTTTCCATAAAGCAGGTACTTTTTTCATGAACAAGGAAACTTATTACTCTAACTGCTTTGTTCATTTCTCTCAAAAGAGAAGATTTTTTTGAATTGCTCAGAATAAAAATGCAGTAGGATTGCTTGCCCTAGATAAGATTTGAAATTTAAAAAGCTTCCTTTCAACATTCAAAAATTAAAATAGCAACAAAAAATATTAAAATTCTTATGCCTAATCAGCTATTCTCCCCATTCTTAAAGTATTGCATTTTATTTCTTTTGCCCAAATATAACACTTGTGCATTGAATTCCATCATACTTTTTCTAAGATACTTTTTTTTTTTTTAATTTATTTTGTTGTTGTGCTTATAACCTTTCCGGTCTTGATGTCATGTATTATTTTTAGAGTGTACACTTTATTATGTATTTTACAACATACATGGAAGTGTTTAATAGAATTTGATCCTTGATTGTTTTCTCCTCTTTCTCCTCCTGTCACATTCAATTTGCTTTGTCATCTTAATTTGTATTTATGCTCCCTTAGTTTCCTTCTTGCCTTAGGGGTGTTTCCAAGTCGATTATTACCCCTTAGGCAGTTCCTTTTCTCCTGGGGACTCTCATTCTCTTCTTCAGAGCCCTCCTAATCATTAACTGACTGGCTAGCTTTACAGGAACAGTTTACAGTGGATTTTCCTTCCTCCACTTTCTTTAATTACAGTTTTTCTTTTGTATGGTATATTTAGCATTTTGTGATGAGCATTCAAGCCAGAAGATGACAAAACTAAGGTTTTACTGTCAGCCTTTATGCTGTTGTTTTATTGCATATCCAGCATTATGCAATGCTGATGTGCAAAACCATACTGCTGGGTTTGTACTGGTTCTGTGAAGGGCAATGGGGGCAAAATATTAAATAATTCTTCAGTGTGGATGTTATGGACCAAATCCTAAAGGACAGTTCTGATAGTATGGCAGATACTATGTATCAGTTTATAACATGAGTAGTATCCCACTTCCCTGAGGGAAATGTTGACTTGAATAATAATATTTGCCTGGCTATGTAAAAGGACATACAAAATTTAGTGTAGTTCAGCTGTGTTTTTAGAATGCTTGAACCCACAAGTTCACAAGGTTTTTTTTGATCTCAGGAATGTCAGACATGCAACGCAGGACTAGCATCCCTCTAGTCTAATTTGGCAGTGGCTCCAGGAAAGTGTTGCTATGGTATGCTGTGATGACATATTTTCTTAACAGAAAGCTGTTAGTGGTACAGCTTATGCTCTAAACTATGGCTTAGCCATGTTCTAGGCTATTTTATTTTACCTTAATGTAACTCTCGATGATGTTCTTATTCATATGAACATCTCAGACCTGTGGAGCTTCACTGTTGTCTCTGGCAGAGTCTTACTGTGGCAACTAAAGGTGGGGGGTGGGGTGTGTCCACTTTTTTGTATCTTCCCCTTTAACAAAAAATATTTGTCCAAAAATGCTCCCTTCTTACTTTGCAATATTTAATTTAAAAGTCTACTGGTTCTTTGTACTTAATTTAATCTTCTTACCTTTTTTCAATCCTTAAAAACTTTAATGTTCTATATAATATTTTAAAAGAGCTCTTGTTCACCTGTCTATTTTTAGGTAACAGAATGTCCATTTGCTGAATGAGTCTTCATATCCCAGATATGTTTGTTTGATAACATTGTCATGGACTAACATCATAAATTTATGGGTTGAGATTTAAAAAAATCTTAAAAGCTAGCAGTAGAAGGATAAGGTATAGCTAAATACCATCTGCAAAACCTGGCCTCAGGTGTTAAGGCTGCAGTTCTGAGGCTAGTACAGATAGAAAATTTTGAATTCATTTCTGATAAGTAAAACAGGAATTAGTAGAAACTAGCTCCTTGTCTTTTTTTTTAATTTTATGTTAAATGTGGAAGTTTAGCTCAGCCAAGCCATATAGAAACATCTAGTGAGTTTTGTGGGCTCTTGAAGAAGATTATTTCCAGTCATGACCAGAATGATGAATGCACAAGTTGTTAAAATGTTTCTGTAGTTCAGAAATAGTTGACAGAAATGGATCAATTCTCACAGAAAAGAACTGAATGGCCTAATCCAAATGGGATCATGTTTCAGTCAAAGGATTCATATTCCTATTCCTTTGAATGTACCTGTAATAGTATTTTTGTTTTCTGATCCTTACATTTTTACACAAAACTGCTACAGTTAGTTCTTAAATAGAGTGTTTGTATCTTCTACACTAGAGTCTGATCCTGGCCCTGACCCGGGTAAGTAAAGATAACAAAATATTTGGAGGTAAATACTGATGTTCCAAGAGGCCCAGGAACAATGCAGTGAAGAAGGCATTAAAGGAAAAGGTGAAGTTGCAATCATGGTATCTAACCATCAGTTTCTACACTGCTTGTTGATCAATATTAGTTCAAATGAATCTTACTGACAAAGAGCAGTTGAAAGTAGAACTGGATGGAAGCATAAACAGCTACATAGTGGGAAACAAAATCATGCACATCAAATGAGTCCCAGTCTGTTCAGAATAAAGTGAAAATGTTTAGCTACCCTGAATTTAAACTATGGAAAAAAACATGAGTATAAATGCAAATATTACCTCCAGAAACTTGTAACTGAAACACTTCCCCATTCCCTTTAGACCCCTTTCCTTCCCTTCCCCTTCCATAGGGCAATTGATTAAAAATATGCCCTTTTTCCAAGGTTTTTTTTTTTTTTTTTCTGCAGGGTGAACTTTAAATTGATATGGAAATACAAACTGTTGTATAGAGAATCACAATGCTACTACTATTCGAATGAACTATAAATACTAATCCATAAATTAAAAAATAAAGAAGCTATTTTGTATAAAAGATTTTTCTCTCAGTTAAAAGAAGCAAGGGGTTAAAATATTACCCCAGCTATATCTATTAAACATAAAATGGCTAAAAAATAGCTTTGACAAGCTCATTAAAATTAATATGAATATTTCAATGAGACAGACTGGCTGTCATAAATTATTCAGGAAAAGAAATTATGGAGTTCAAGAAAGCATGCATTTTTATAAAAATACAAGCAAAATTTTAACCAGTAGCTAATTTCCATTTGACCCTGAATTACTGGTTTTATCTTCTTGGGGTCTCATAACAAAATCAGTTACAATAAACACGCCCTGTATTACAGCATTGTGAATTACTTAACTTTATTACATTGTGTAGCCATGGTTACCAGTCACTGGGAAAGAAAAGAGACAAAGACTTGACAGCAATTTATTGTCAGCCAGGAAACCATATATCAGATTAATTTTATACCTTTTTAGTCATGAACTAAGGCTATTAGCTGCTTATGAGGTTTACATGTGTGTATGTGCGTCTGTGTGTGTACACAGTGTGTAACATGACAAGGAGAGGCAGAAGTCCACTTGCAAGATGAGATGGATTGAGGAATTCATGTAAAGGATATGTTGATAATTCCTATCCAACCTATATCTGTCTGTATAATCTGGGAACATAAAAATGGACTGAGAATTCCTCTCCTTGTGACTACAGTTCTCCACTGTTGAAGACTGCTGTTATAAAACCTCTCATGAACTCTAGAAACTACGTTTTAAAATGCTTTAGGTACTTTCAATATGCTGCAGAGGTGGTCTCCTCTGTTGACTGGCATCAACAGTTTCCTGCCCCTCTTAGAAATATTTTCTCAATGTATACTGAGACTGTATTTATATTTGGCATGGCAATGATGCAAAAAATACGAAGCTCTGGATTAAAACTCACAGTACTTACATATTTTGTAATGAATGAATCAGAAAAACTGCCAAGCAAAGCCTAAGGGCAGAACAAATTGAGTAGAAATGATTCTGTAAACCCCCATTAGCTTTGCTGACTTTACATGCTGAGTCAGTGAAGTTTTACCTGTGTCCCCTGTTCTGTTCTAAGCCATTTAGTTCTGTGCACAGCTTTTGGTAGCATTTGCTTCTGGAAGATTTTTGGAGATAGCCACGTAGTTAAAAAAAATAAAATAATAAAATAGCAGAAGGCTTTTACTGTTTTACTTGCAGACTGACAAAGTTCTAAGACTTTAAGAAGTTTCCATGTGTGTGAACAAAGAGATGAGCTAACGTATTCTTGCAACCATTTGGATTAGTTTTATAAGTATCGTAAAATCTGTTATTACAGCAGCTTAATTTAATGCTTGACCGACATCCCCAGAAAAACTCACAGACTTTTTGTAGCTACTTGTTTTCTCTGAGGAATGACAGGTCATCAAAACTCCATTAGAAAAAACAAGCGAGAACATAAATTGGCTATCTACATTAGTAATTATTCAACTACCCCAAAAACTTTCCTACTTCTTAAAAATGTTTGGAAGTATATAGACCAGTCAGTCTCACCTCTGTGCC